>NW_027510428.1:0-34014 GCF_048772815.1 Callospermophilus lateralis
GGGTGCCTGGCTTCCTGGATCCCAAGTTAAGAGAGTTCCATCACCAAGGAAGTGAGGTAGATCACTTCTTCAGGAACTGAATGAGGTCATTGCCTTGACAACCACTTTGTCCTAACAGTTGCTTTCAAGAGTCCCATGAGATGGAGGCTGCCCCTACTTCCTGTGACACTTTCACAAGTTAGAATGGTATATAAACCATGGGCACCCGGGAACAGCTCTCCACCTAGGACTGTTTTGGTCCATCTTCTCTACATTAAGAAGAGAGAGGCTGATTCATACACATCCATTCATGCTGACAAGGTTGTTTGCCATTGAAGATGACTTTTCTCTCTCAGGTCTTTCGTAGCTGCCTACATCTTCTCAAGGGATCATTTCTGCACGGACCTTTGATGTTCTCAACAGGTGGAACATGCCCTACATTCCTGTATTTTAAGAGCAACCCTGTCCCTGCTGTTCTGTAAAGTTCGATTGAGAGAACAGTGTATGGTTTGGGTTAGTAACATGTTCAATTTGGGGTTAGGAATCCTTCTGCATGACGAATAATGGTATTGGGAAACTATGATACTTACAAGAATATATAGGTGAAATATAAGTATAAAAACAGAAATCTAGGGAAGATATGAAGTCCAGAAGGGCATTGGGCCCTTAATTGGCACACTTAGCTTTGAATTATTTTCTGCAAAAATGTCTCAGATAAATCTATATACAATGGCATAGGAGCTTGTACCTTGGATGATTGAATGTCGAATAGAACACCCACTCAAAAAGGGATTGTCGGTAGGATTAGAAAGATAGTCAGTAGGTTTACAAAGAAGAGTGAGAATAGGATTTAGACCAAAAGTTCTTAAGCAATAGGGTTTCAGGTAGACAGTGAATGTAAATGTCAGCACAAGTGAAGAGTCAGTCACAATGATGAACAGGGGAAAATATGTAGGAAAATAGATATAAATAGAGACATTACTAAATCAGGCAAAGTATAAAGTGAGTGATAGGATTAGACATTTTCAACAGGCTTGAGGTTGAATATATAATCTTAGAAAGAAACAAAAATGTAGTCACCAATAAGATTGACATTTGAGAGCATTAGGCCACCTGGACATGGAAGGTTTTAGTAATCCATGCTCACTTTCCATTTAGGCTCTGGTACAACCTTAAGGGTGACCTTTGATTTTTTTGTCCAGAATATTACTGTGATAAAATGTATATATAGATCAGGTGACATGAGTAATTCTTCCACCATTTTTTGAGGAATATTTTGAAAACGTATAAATTAGTATTGAGGGTAAAAATAGGTGTACCCTGTGTCTATGAATATAGAGATAATGCATGAATAGACCATACAGTTAATAAATAATATAACTGGTTCCACTTTAAATAATGTATTGAATTGATATCTGAAAATACATAAGAAATCATATATTGATATATAATCATTCATAACAACTAGTTATACGTCTAATTGTAATCCTAGGGTTATGGTTTATCATGAAGAGTGAGTGAGTTTTGCTTCAAAAGTGATTATGGAAATCAAAAATAATGTGTTTGGAAAGAAGTCTCATGAAAAGACCAGTTTGAAACATGGCGGAACACGTGTTTTCTGAAGCAGAAAGTGATTGAAAGTGAAATAAATGCCTATAAATTTGTGAACTTGTGGATGAAATATATATTCAATAATGTGCATAAACTGAAGAAATAGTAATGTACTAGTTTTCAATAAAAATGAACTTCAAAATACTTATCATGTCCCATAGGAATCTACTTGCATTGATGTGAAAATGGATCAGTTACTGTAGAAATATTAGGATTTATATGCACCATTCACTGAAGTTAGTTTTCAATACTAGGAAAAAAATACGTATATCAGGTGAATGAATATTTCTGAGAATAATCTTGTGAAAAGTTGATTATAAATCCACATACATAATCATGAATGAATTTAGGGAGTGTATAATAAGACACATATATTAAATATTTTGAAATATCTGGAGAGAATATATATATATATATATATATATATATATATATCCACACACAGATTTTAAAAATTAGCAATATATATGCCAATCGAATTACACCGTGAAATATGAATCATCCACAGATCCAAAAATATTCATTTTACTGGATATGGATTTATGTATAACTTTTTTCAACTAGGAAGCTCACCCATAGGTTGAATTTTCAGGTCAAACAGCGTTTAAGAGGAGTGATCTCTTCTCACACTTTGTATCTGCCAAGTCATGTAACTCACAAGAATGTACGTGTGATACCAGGTAGGATTCTATATGTGCATATAAAAATACATGTGCTCAATAGAATACAGAGAAAGGGAGACAGGAATTCACATATTTGTTAAATTTAAAAGCACATGGAAAACTATTTCAACAAAAAATTGACTAGATTTATAACTCCTACCCTATATAATGCAAAAGGCAAGTCCAAGTATACAACATGCCTCCTCTGAACTGCTTGTATTTCTATTCTGTTTCCGTAATTTTTCTCCATTATATTAGGATTAGTATTCAGAATCTAGCAGGGCATGTGTTAGTGTCAGGATTCAGTATTTCAAATGTAAAATAGAAAAATGAATCCAATGTGTATGCAAATATGTGCTAAACAAAATCTTCCCACTCTCATCCAGAACAATTCCTTGACATTTTTTTCGCCCAAAGTAAGACACAATTAGAGGAGAAGAGTAATAAAATCTGTGAATAATATGCTCAGGAGTTTACAACCTTGGAAGTGGTAGAGGAGTTTCCCTAGTATGGGACAGGGTAAACACTCCATAAACATGGAGCTCTGCTGGCCTAAATACTTCTTGAGAAACTGCCTCTGAGTTTGGGCACTTGAAATATATGTTGTTGTCAGGAGCTTTAGCTTCTTTTTAGTGAGACTATCAAAGCTGTGTCTGCATCTATGTGACCTGGAGGACATGGTTTCTTATTTTCCAATGAACATGAGGCAGCAGTGCTGAATTCTCTCTTTGTAAGTAAACTGTGGCCACTGGGGGCTAAGGGTATTCCCATGTGGACTGGGAAGCCATTTGGTCATCCTCCACTTTTCGTGGTGTTTCTTGCTGCTGCACTGGGACTTTGGCATTTGCTTCATGAAATAAAAGAAGTTCAACTGGGACACAGTTCTGGAGGCAATTCTTTCATGTGTGGTTGGTCAGGGTCTGCAGGAGAATGCACCAACCAGGCTTCTATCCCACATAGCTTGGCCCCATGTCCATAGTAACCTGATTCTAAACATTGCCCGGAAACATCTCCATATAACCAGAAGCCTTTACATGGAAGGGTTTGCTGGCTGCACCATGTAAGTCACAAGCCATTTGGGATCCAATGGCAGATCCACATGGCCCCACCACAAATTTTTTATCACACACCTGCCTACCACTGCTCTAGGCCCACTACTCAGCAGGTTCCAACATACTGGCATCTCTGTTCTACACCATTTTCATGAAACCCACTCAATCAAGGCACTGTCTTGCATATTTACGATCAGCAACAGGACATCCAAAGTTTCTCCAGTGCCACCTGGTCATGGGAATTTCAAAAATTTCATGGTATTTATCTAGGCATTTTTCAAGGATGACGTTGCAGGCACTGTGGGTTTCAATTCATTCAGGAACCTTTAAATGGTGAGGAAGCTCATTTCAATGAATGCTCTGTAGAACTCTCACAGGCAAGGCTTCCCAAAGAGTGGCCAAAATGTCACATGAAGCCAGGCCTATTGAGGTCTACAATGTGACGTCCATGGGTGTTGTGACTCTCAACAATGGCTGGCAAGTCTTTCAGAATTAAATCATGTGATCTTCTGGCTGAGATACCCAGGGCTCTGTGGAAAGCCACCCTGGGCCTAGATCTCAGTTTTCAAGGGTGATTCTCATGGGTGGACTCCTAAAATCCCAACAAAATTCATGGCAATACTTCTCTGAATTCAGTCTCTAAGGGGAATCACACCAGAGTTCAAGCCCAGGTGGTCCCAGTCATGTCTTCCAACCGGACACAAATGACCAAAATTAAAACCAAAACCCTCCCATATGGCCCTCATCTTCTTCCATATAAACACTAATCACAACCTCTGGCTGAAGGTTTCCATGAGTGGCGGAGTCCAAGAGAGTGTCCAAAATAACTCCCTTGCCCCTCATTGGCGTAAATTCAGGGTGGTCTGGACACCCTTCATGTGAAACAGGAGTGATCAAATATGCTAGACGTTAATACTTCTATGCTTCTCCAATTTGTGGAAAACTGAGTGTCAGGTATATATTTTTATGTGATTTGCAGTCATGAGAAAACACAAGCTCCTCTGCAGGTCTTTGAAGAACCAATTTGACCCAAAGGATCCCTATTCTCACTTGATGGAGTTCAAGAACTTTAAAGAGGAAGGCGACAGACTTCATCCACAAGGACTGCTTTTTGGCCATTTTGGTTTTGGATGCACACATGGGATCTTTCTTTACATCCACCACGTGCTGAGTATCTAAGCCACAACCTCACACAGGGCCAAGAGGCTGATTCAGACACATCCCTTTTCAAAGCAATTAAGCAAAGAGCCACAGGTGATCCATATTCATTTCCATTTGAAAACTGTTTTCTTCAGGCTTCACAAAGGGGTGGCATGAGGCAAAGACCTTCCTGACATTCAGGGCAACAGAACATTAGGTTAGCAAACGGCCCAAAGCAGTGTTTCTCCACTGAGACTTTCCTGGTCACACTGATATCTGAATTTTCTGAGACGCTCGCCATTCCCTTCAGCTATCCAGTACATGGCCATGTCACAGAGCTTGGAGGTGGTACATAACTTGGTCACAAAATCATGAGCCTATTCTGGAGAGTGGCCAGAATTCAGGAAGAAAACAGGAACTTAGGAAGATAGCAGGTGTTACCCATCCATAAGGCAAGCCGCATTCCTTTCATACATTGGGCAGAAAGAATTCTGGTAAGCTTTCTACTAGCCTGGACACATCCTTTGATGCATTCTCTTTTCTAATGTCTACAACCATGGACACAGTGGGATACACAGACATAAAAACACTCGCCTTGTCAAATCACTTGTTAGAAATCGTCCACTCCAAACCAAACAAACTGCCTTTCCTACCTATTCTCAGAACATGAGACAAAATCACAAACACACACTCACACCCACAAATTCACCTCCTTTCCCAACGTAGGTCTCTGACTATCGGGTGTGACCTCTGACTGGTGGGCCGTACTATGTTCCCATCAAATGGCCTGTTCTGTCTCAGATCTGGTTTCCTTGGCCAACTCTGTGAAGTTGTCAGGAGACAACGGTGAGCCACTTCCTGCTTACTCAGGAAAGGCCACTCTTCAGAGCTTTCCTGGCATTTGGCCATCCTCACATCAGTAGATACCAAGAAAGACTGACTCTGTCTTTGGTAAATCAAAAGAAGTGAGACCACTGGGACTGGGCCTGGGACTAGATTTGTGTGCCTGGATGCCTGGATCCCACGTTCAGAGAGTTCCATCACCAAGAATGTGAGGTGAGGTCACTTCCTTCAGGAACTGAATGAGGTCAATGCCTTGGCAAGCACGTTGTCCTAACATTTGCTTCCAAAGGTCCCATGAAACGGAGGCTGTCCCTAATTCCTTTGACACTTTCACAAGTTAGAATGGTATATCAAACATTGGTAACCGGGAACAGCTCTCCACAGAGGCCTCGTTTGGTCCTTCTTCTCTACATAAAGAAGAGAGAGGCTGATTCAGACACATCCCTTCATGCTGACCAGGTTGTTTGCAATGAAAGATGACTTTTGCTCTCTCAGTTCCTTCATAGGTGCCTACAACTTCTCTAGGGATCATTTGCGCATAGACCTTTGAGTTTCTCAGCAGTTGGAAGATCCCCTAAATTCCTGTATTTTAAGACCAACTCTGTCCTTGCTCTTCTCTAAAGTTAGATTGAGGGGACAGTGTATGGTTACGGTTAATAACAGGTTTGATTTGGAATAGAAATCATTCTGCTGGATGAATAATGGTATTGGGAACCTGCGATATTTTCAAAAATATATAGGTAAAATATATGAATCTGAAAACAAAAATCTAGGTAAGATTTGAAGCCCAGAAGGGCATTGGGCCCTTGATTGGGTATTAAGCATAGGACCTTATAACTTGGATGATTGATTTTCAAAGAGAACTTCCAGTCAAAATGGATAGTCAGTAGTATTAGGAAGATAGTCGGTATGTTTATAAAGGAGAGTGAGTATAGGATTTGGACCAAAAGTTCTTTAGCTATAGGGTTTCGGGTATTGAGTGAATGTAAATGTCAGCACATGTGAAGAATTAATCACAATGATGAACTGGGGAAAATATGTAGGAATGCAGATATCAATAGAGACTTTAGGAAATCTGGCAAAGTATAGTTGGTAGTGAAATGTTAATAAAATAGATTCTTGTCACTTTCTGTTTTTCTGTATGCTTAATAAAACACTGTTGAAATCTTGAGAAGTGATTTCTAATCTTTTTCCCAGAATGTGCTGTCCCCAACTGCCAAACTTCAGAATGTACTCCCTCACCCAGTTGCACGCAAACTGCTCACCCGCCCAGGCCCATCAATAAACTTTCCTCCCTGCCCTCTTCAAGGAAAGTATATAAGCTCTGCTTAAGCTGTTCTCAGGGTTCTCTGCTCTATTCAAATGAGCTCTGAGCCCCAGCATGCTGGACCCCCAATAAACCCTTTGTTTTTGCATGAGAGAGTCTCTTGGTGGTCTCTTCCCCCAATGCTCTTCCGATATTTATATATGGAGGTTCCACCGAAATCCAGCAGTGGTGAACGAGAGACCCCAATGGGCTACTCTCAGGGTAAGTAAGGCACCACTTTCTGGTTTCAGGTTTCAGGTTAGGGCTTGGCAAAATGGCTGTCGATGAAGTGTGTGAGCTCTCTTTGATGGTGGCTGGCAGACGTGTCACAGAGCCACAAGCCAAGTCCCTGGGGGACGCCACAGAGGACTCGGGAATCGAGGCATAATAGTCTCCTCGACTCAGTGATACTTTGTTTCAGATTCGGTATTGCCAGCCCATCGGGTTTTGCCACCTGCTCAGTCTTGGTCTCAGTGTTGGACATCCATTGCCTGTCTTTATTGTTTTCTCTTGTCTGTGTCTGTGTCGTTGCTTTTACTGTTTGTGTATCTTTCATTATGGGACAGATCACTTCAATGCCTCTGTCCCTGACCCTTGATCTATGGACCAAAGTCCGCTTAAGGGCTCAGAATGTTTCTTTTTCAGTAAAACGCTGGACCTGGCAGACTCTGTGTGCCACAGAATGGCCCACCTTTGGATTCGGATGGCCCCTAGAAGGATCTTTCTACTTCCCACTAATTTAAAAAGACAGAGATATTGTCTTACAGCCAGGGCCACATAGCCATACTGATAAACAGGAATATACCTTAACTTGGCAGGACCTCTGCAAATCTCCTCCTCCGTGGGTGAAGCCTTTCCTTGCTGTGTCCCCGTTCCTACTACTTCCCCCACGATCTCTCAACCCCTCTGCTCCTCCTCCTCCTCCACCCTCTGTTCTCCCTGAGTCACAAGATTTGACTCTACTGGACTCTCGTTCCCCTCCTTATCTTCTACCCTTGTCCCACAACCCCCAACACCCTCTAAGTGATTCTCCAGCTGCTGACTCAGCCTCTCCGCAATTGGAGGAAGCTAAGCCAGCCCAGGGCCCTCCAGATAACACCCCTGCGTCACACACAGCCCCTCCTCCCCTGGAGGAAGCTGGAGTGCTAAAGGAACTCGCTGGTGGCAAATGATTGAAAACCCTGGAACTCCCGTGTTGCTTCCCTCCATCCCTAAGGACCAATGATTGACGATGGCCATAGGGAAAAAATGCAAGCCTACCAGTATTGGCCTTCTCCTCTTCAGACCTATATAAATGGAAAAATAACAATCCTCCTTTTACCGAGGACCCAACCTGGCTCTCAGGTCTGGTGAAGTCATTGATGTTTTCACACCAACCTACTTGAGATGACTGCCAACAACTCCTAGGGACTCTCTTCATGACAGAGGAACAAAAGAGAATCCTCCTGGATGCTAGAAAAAAGTATCCTCGGACCAAATGCGTGACCGACAAAACTTCCCAATATATTCAAAGCCGGCTTTCTCTTGAAACGACCCAACTGGGACCCCAACACCTTTGAAGGTAGGGAGCATCTGTCCACTTATCGCCGGGCTCTAATAGTGGGTATCTTAGTGGCCGCTAGGTGACCAACTAATTTGGCCAAGGTAAGAGAGATTATTTAAGGGCCTGATGAATCTCCCTCTATGTTCCTAGAGATAATTATGTAGGTATATAAGAGACATACTCCTTTCGATCCTCAGGCAGAGGATCAAAAGGCATCTGTCACAATGGCCTTTATTGGGAAAGCTGCCCTGGATATTAAAAGAAAGTTACAATGCTTAGATGGATTACAAGATATGACTTTGAGGGATTTAGTCAGAGAACCCGAGAAGGTATACTTTAAGAAAGAAACTGAGGAAGAGAAGGGAGCTGAGTGAGGATAAAAGAAACAAAAGACAGACTAAGGCATTGACTAAGGTCCTGGTCACAACAACAAATAGGCCAGAAACTAAGAAACAGAGAGACAGGAAGGGATACCTGGGCACACACTAGAGGCCACCCCTGGCCTCAGATCAATGTGCCTACTCTAAAGAAAAAGGACACTGGGCCAAAGAGTGCCCTAGAAAGAGACAGCCATGCCAGCCAGATATTCTGACTCTGGAGTAATACTAAGAAAGTCCGGGCTCAGATCCTCTCCCTGACCTCAAGGTAACTTTTGAAGTGGAGGGGAACACAATAAACTTTGAAGTAGATGCAGGGGGAATATACTCAGCCCGTAAGGCCCATTGGGCCCTCTACCGAATAAAAGGTCTCTAATTCAAGAGTCTAACAGAAGTAAATATCGGGCTTTGACAACTACGAGGACCATGGACCAGGGAAAAGGAAAAATTCATCACTCCTTCCTAGTAATCCCTGGCCACATTGATAGGCAGAGTTCTGCTCACCAAGCTCTGGGCCAAAATAACTTTTAACCCTGAAGGCCCCCAAGTGGAATTTTTTAATGCTTCAGTAACTACTCCTATAATCATGGCTCTAACTATGTCAGTAGCAAATGTTCATCAACTCACTCACCTTTGTTCAAAGAAACTGCATTCATTCGTGAAGGATCAAGAACACAGTTTTCCACTAACCTACTCACAGCAAAAGGAAATAACTGAATGGGTAACAAAAGCCTGTAAGGTCCATTAATTGGTTAAAGCTTACACTTCCAAGCTTCCTGCAGGAAAGCACCTATGAGGAACCAGACGAGGACATTTCTGGGAAGTGGACTTTACTGAAATTAAGCCAGTAAGGTATGGACTTAAATAACTCCTAGTCTTTGAACATACATTTTCAGGATGTATTGAAGCCTTCCCCACACACACACAAAAAAAAGAAATAAAAAAGAAGAAAAAAGAAACATTGCAAATGGTTGTAAAGAAGATCCTGGAAGATATTTATTCTCCCCTTGACGACCAGTAGTCTTAACCCTCATCAGCCACTTAAGCTGCGATGGCTGATCACAAATCCTACTGGACACGAAGTATGGCCTATCTCGAATACAGCCCCCTTACGAACCTGGTGGCCATCTCTCCACCCAGTCATTTGTCAGCTGGCTATAGGTCTTTCCTATTGGGATATCCCTGATTAACAGGATCCCACTAAAATTCCATTAAATCCCTTCCGTACCATAGATAATGGAAACAAACATTATAGATGTAGGGACACGTGAGCCAGATGCAGGTTGGCTAGCCTAGATTACTATGTTTGCCCGCCAGACTATCAAAGCCACAAACAGTCACGGCTGTGGGGGGGGAGAGCAGACTTCTATTGTAAGTCATGGGGATGTGAGCATACAGGGACTGTCAGATGGAACCCAAACTCCTCATCAAATTCTGTACACAGCATTGGCCATATTACGAATTAGATAACCAAAACCGATGGCCCCCAGAGGGGTCTCTAGATCCTCAAATTCTGTGTGACCTTTTTAACTTCTGCAAGTGCTCAAAAGGGTGAAAGGAGATTCCGCTATGTGGAGGCCTTCTCTCTCCTTTGCTCACATCCTGAACTATGCTTCTCCAATAGATGCTCACCCTCAGCCTTGTGCTCTAGACTCTCTGCTGTCACTCCCACCTCAGCAACTTGATTTCTCCCCTCCAATATCTAGATCAAAAACCCAAATCTCGACTGGTTCTCAGACCATTGCTCCCTTGCTGAGGTTGCAGGTACTGAGGTACCACTCCATTCACTCACTCCTCTCCTCTCCTGTCAGTGCCCGCACCGGGTCCCACCCAGTCCTCTTACCACCTAATGCAAAGCTCAAACCCGCTGAGAAGAATCCTCAGACCCTAATACAAGATGTAATGAAAATGGCCTTTAATGTTGCTTTGTCATCACTAAAAACAGGTTACTAAGAATTTAAAGTCCCTCACAGGCTTTTTGGAATCTCACTCCCGTCTCCCCCTCTGTTCTATCTGTTCTACTGCTCAAGTTTTTGTTGCTATTAAGATCCCAAAGCCCTCTCCCAATATTCTTTTACATCTCTCCTTCCTCATTCTCAGATCCACAGAGCTGCTCTTATCCCTGCCTTCCAAATTGTCCCCCTCTGTACCAGGCCCACAGAAAAGTCTTAAATGACCTTCTCCAGAAGTCTTCACCATGGCTGATTTAGGACTTTCAGCAAAAGAGTCCCTATAAAAGAGTTCACTGTAGATAAACTTCCTATTTTTGTGTTGCCCTGGTCTCCTTGGCAACTGGCTAAAAAATTCAGCACTCCTGATCTAGACACACCCTTACTAGTTTTTCACAAAATATTTGGAAAAAAGTCCTCTGGCCTTGAGCTGGGGCTTCCCAGAGATGGCTACATTTCTAAGATAAAGAAGTTACAAACTGGGCTGTATGGAAACAGCTGGAAGGGGGAAAAAAAGAAAGGGAAGACACCCCCACCCAGGTTTCCTTGAAAAGTTAACTTGCCCAAACTGAGGAAAAAAGAGAAACAAAAACTGCTTTTTGTGAACTTCTGCAGACTGTGAACTTCTGAGCCCCTTCCCTTACGTGTTGGGTACAAAATTCTGAAACTACGTAACTTGGGTTTCAGGGGATTAATTGATTACAACAGAAGCAATGCCCTCTGAATCTGGTTGAAACCAAAAACGACTGTTTCCGTGTCTTTGGTGCTATCTTAGGTGCCTTGCTTGTCCATCCCTACAACAGTATAATTCTATATACTTAAACATTGTTTATGTTTTCATGAAATGGTCAACAGATGTGATTAATTGTGAAATGGTGCAGATGTTTCCCAGAGTGCTCTATCATGACGCAGGTTCATCTGAAGATCAAAGAGGGGGACATACAACCCGGTTCCACTGGGAACATATGTCCCTCACCTTAGCCATTCTATTACGAATAGGAGTTGCTGCAGGGTTGGGCACAAGAACCACTGCTCTGGTCCATGGGACACAACAAGTGACCCAATTAGAAGCAGCAATAGATCAAAACTTAAAGATTTTAGAAACCTCCATCATAGCTTTGCAGGAATCTTTAACCTCTCTCTCTGAAGTTGTTTTACAGAACAGTCGAGGGTTGGACCTCCTTTTCATGACAGAGGGGGGCCTTTGTGCTTCTTTGAGGGAAGAATGTTGTTTTTATGTCGACAATACTGGAATTGTAAAAAAATCTATGAGTAAATTAAAAAGATGCCTTGAAGAGCAACAACGAGAGAGAGAGGCACAAAAAGGGTAGTTTGAGTCTTTTTTTACACAGTCCCCCTGGTTAATTACGTTTTTATCAACCCTGGCCGGTCCAATAATAATCCTCATAGTATTACTAACTATAAAACCCTGTTTCCTCAACCATGTAATTTCTTTTCTCCAAGCTCAAATTGGACAAATTAAAATTATGGTAATACCCCACTAGCAGACATAGAATGTGACACCCCACAAAGATCACTTTTATGATTAAAAGTAGCCAGAAAAAGAAGTGGGGAATGAAAGGTTAATAAAATATGTACTTGTCACTTCCTGTTTTTCTGTACACTTAACGAAACACTGTTGAAATCTTGAGAACTCTTTGCTAATCTTGTTGCCAGAATGTGCTGTCCCCAATTGCCAAACTGCAGAATCTACTCCCTCACCAGGTTGAATAGAAACCTGAACTGTACTTGGATCATTGAATGTAGAAGAGAACATCCATTCAAAAAGTTATAGTCAGTTGGATTAGAAAGATAGTCAGTAAGTTTAGGAAGAAAAGTGAGTATAGGATTTGGAACAAAAGTTCTTTAGCAATAGGGTTTTGGTTAGAGAGTCAATGTAAACGTCAACACAAGTGAAGAGTCAGTCACAATGATGCACAGGGCAAAATATGTAGGAAAGCAGATATCAATAGAGACATTAGGAAATCAGGAAAAGAATAAAGTGAGTGATGGGATTAGATATTTTCAACAGGGTTGAGGATGAATATATGAGCATAGGATAAAACAAATATGAAGTCAACAATAGGATTGACATTTGATAGCATTAGCGTAGCCCAAGACAGTGTCCAAAATAAGCTCTGTTGCCCCTCATTTGCCTAAATTCCCAGTGGCCTGTACACCCTTCCTGTGTACCAGGAGTGATCAAATAGGCCTGCCCTTAATACTGCTCTGCTTCTCCAATTTGAG
This sequence comes from Callospermophilus lateralis, assembly GCF_048772815.1. NCBI lineage: Eukaryota > Metazoa > Chordata > Mammalia > Rodentia > Sciuridae > Callospermophilus > Callospermophilus lateralis. Next base: position 12,710 of record NW_027510428.1, read on the forward strand.
TCCTACTGAGTGTCGGGTACAGATTCTTTATGTGAATTGGAAAGATGAGAAAACTCAAGCACCTATTGGATAGCCTCTGAATAGATTTGAAGAACTCATTTGACCCAAAAGATCCCTATTCTCACTTGATGGAATTCAGGAACCTTACAGAGGAAGGCAAAATACTTCATCAACAATGACTGCTCTTTTTGCCATTTTGGATTTTATGCACCCATGGGATCTTTCTTTAGATCCATCAGGTACTGAGAATCTAAGTCAAAGAATCACACTGGGCCAAGAGGCTGATTCACACACATCTCTTTCCAAATCAATTAAGGAAAGAGCCAAAGGTAAAGCATATTCATTTCCATTTGAAAAATCTTTCCTTCAGGATTCAAAAAGGGTTGGCCTGAGACAAAGACCTTCCTGACTCTCAGGGCAACAGAACAATAGGTAAGCAAATGGCCCAAAGCAGGGATTCTCCACTGAGACTTTACTGGTCACACTGATATCTGAGTTTTCTGAGATGCTCGCCATTCCATTCAGCTATCCAGTACATGGCCATGTCACAGAGCTTGGAGGTAGTACATATCTTGGACACAAAACCATGAGCCTATTCTGGAGATTGGCCATAATTCAGGAAGAAAACAGCAACTTAGGAAGGTAGCAGGTATCGCCCATCAATAAGGCAAGCCGCATTCAATTCATAAATTGTGCTGGATGAATGCTGGGAAGCTTTCTATGAGACAGGACACATCCATTGATGCATTCTCTTTTCTAATGTCTACAAGCACGGACACAGTGGGATACACAGACATAGAAACACTTGCATTGTCAAACGACTTACTAGAAACAGTTCACTCCAAACCAAACAAACCGCCTTTTCTAACTATTCTCAGAACATGAGACAAAACCACAAACTCACACTCACACCCAAAATGGTACCTCTTTCCCCAAAGTAGGTCTGTGTCTATCCGGAGTGTCCTCTGACTTGTGAGCCATACTATGTTCCCCAAAAATGGCGTGTCCTGTCTTCAATCTGGTCTCTTTAGCCAACTCTGTGAAGTTGTCAGGAGCCCGTGGTGAGAAACTACCTGCTTTCTCTGGAAAGGCCAGTCTTCATAGTTTCCAGGCATTTGACTGTCCTCACATCAGTAGGTACCAAGAAAGAGTGACTCTGTCTTGTTAAATCCAAACAAGTGAGCCCACTGGGACATGGAGTGGGTTTGACTCTGTGTGCCTGGTTTCCTGGATCCCAAGATCACAGACTTTCATCACCAATAATGTAAGGTGAGGTCACTTCCTTCAAGAACTGAATGAAGTCACTGCCTTGGAAACCACTTTGTTTTAACAGTTGCTTCCGAGGTTCTCAAAATATGGAGTCTGCCTCTACTTGCTGTGACTCATTCATAAGTTAGAATGGTATATCAACCATAGGCACCGGGGAACAGCTCTCCACACAGGCATGGTTTGGTCCATCTTCTCTACATTAGGAAGAGAGAGGCTAATTCAGACACATCCCTTCAACCTGACCAGGTTGTTTGCCATGGAAGATGACTTTTGCTCTCTCAAATCCTTCATACCTGCCTACACCTTCTCCAGGGATTATTTCTGCAGGGACTTTTGAGGTTCTCAGCTGGTGGATGATACCCTACCTTCCTGGATTTTAAGACCAACTCTGTCCCTGCTCTTCTGTAAAGTGAGATTGAGGGAACAGTGTATGGTTAGTGTTAATAGCATGTTCGATTTGGGTTAGGAGTCATTCTGCTGGATGAATTATGGTATTGGGAACCTGTGATATTTATAACAATATAAATGTGAAATATATGTATGAGAACAGAGATCTAGGAAAGATTTGAAGCCCAGAAAGGCATTGGGCCCTTGATTGGTATACTTAGATTGAATCATGTTCTGCACCGAGGTCTCAGATAAATCGATATACAATGGCATAGGACCCTATACCTCGGATGATTGAAAGTAGAAGAGAACATCCAGTCAAAAGGGATAGTCTGTAGGATTAGGAAGATAGTAAGTAGGTTTAGGAAGAAGAGTGAGTCTCGGAGTTGGACCAAAATTCTTTAGCAATTGGTTTTCAGTTAGAGGGTGAATGTAAATGTCAGCACATGTGAAGAGACAGTCACAATGATGAACTGGGAAAAATATGTAGGAAAGCAGATATCAATAGGGGCATTAGGAAATCAGGAAACGTATAAAGTGAGTGATAGGATTAGATATTTTCAAAAGGCTTGAGGTTAAATATATAATCTTAGGAAGAAACAAATATGTAGTAACCAATAGGATTGACATTTGAGAGCAGTAGGCACCCTGGACATAGATGCTTTTAGTAATCCATGGTCACTTCCCATTTAGGCTTTGGTACAATCATATGTGTGACCTTTGCATTTTGTGTACAGAATACTACTGTGGTAAAATGTATATGTAGATCAGGTGACATGAGTATTTCTTGCACTATAAAGGGGAGTAATATTCTGGAAACTTATAAATTAGTACTGGGGATAAAAATAGGTGTACCTTGTGTTGATGATTATTGAGATGATGCATGAATAGACCATATTGTGAATAAAGTATGTAACTGGATCCAACATTAAATAATGGTTTGAGTTTGCATCTGAAAATATATTGGAAATCTTATATTGATATATATACCATCATTCCAACGAGTTATATATGCAATGGTATTATTAGGGTTACGGTTTATCGTGAAGAGTGAGTTTTGCTTCAAAAATGATTATGGAATCGAAAATAATGTGTTTAGAAAGAAGTCTAGTGAAAAGACCAGTAAAGAAACATGGAGGAATACATGTGTTCTGAAGTAGTAAGTAATTGAAAGTGAACCAAATGCCAAAAAAGTTTGTGAAGTTGTGGATGAAAAAATACATCCTATGATGTCCATTAACTGAAGAAATAGTAATGTACCAGTGTTGAGTAAAAATGAACTTCAAATTACACATCATGTCCCATAGCAATCTACTTGCATTAATGTTAAACTGGGTCAGTTACTGTAGAAATATTAGGATTTTTAAGCACCATCCACTGAACTTAGTTTTCAGTAGTAGGAAACCAAAATATATTTCAGGTGTATGAATATTACTGAGAATAATCTTGTGAAAATTTGAATTTAAATGAACATAAATGAATATGAATGAATTTAGGGAGTGTATAATAAGACACATATTTTTCATATTTTTTTAAAATCTGGAGAATATACACACACACACACACACACGCACACACACACACACACACACGCACACACACACACATTAATATTTAGCAATATATATGCCAATCGATATTCATCATGAAATATAATTCATTCACAAATCCAAAAATATTCATTTTACTGAACATGGATTTATGTATAGTGTTTTTCACTAGGAAGCTCACCCATAGGTGGAATTTTCAGTTCCATCATTATTTAGGGAAAGTCATCTCTTCTCACAATTTTTATATTCCAAACCAGTGATCTTTCAAGAATGTACGTGTGATACCAGGTAGGATATTGTATATGCATAAAAAAATTACATGTGCTGAATAGGATACAGAGAAAGGGAGACAGGAATTTACATATGTGATAACTTTAAAAAATCATGGAGAAATATTAAAATGAAAAGTTTACTAAATTTAAAACACATACTCTTGATAAAGAGGAAGACAAATACAAATATACACCATGCTTCCTATGAAAGGACTGTACTTCTATTCAGTTAGGTTTTTTTTTTTCTCCATGATATTAGGATTAGTAGTCAGAGTCTAGTAGGGTATGGGTTAGTGTCAGGGATTCAGTATTTCAAATGGAAAATAGGAAAATGAATCTAATGTGTATGCAAACATGTGATACACAAAAATCATCCCTCTCTTATCCAGAACAATGCCTTGACATAACCATCGCTAAAAGTAAGACACAATTAGAGGAGAGGAGTTAGAAAACTTGTGAATACATATGTGGAATAAAAAATGCTCAGGAGTTCACAACACTGGAAGTGGTAAAAGAGTTTACAAAAGTATGGGAGAGGGTAAACACTCCAGAAACATGGAGCTGTGCTGACCTAAAGACTTATTGAGAAACTTCCTCTGAGGTTAGGCACAAGAAATGTATGTATGGCAATATGTAAATCAATGGTTCTGCAACTGATGTGATTCTGCAATCTGTATATGGAATAAAAATGGGAGCTCATATCCCACTTGAATCAAAGTGTTAAATATGATATATCAAGAAGTATGTACTGTTTTGAACAACCTACAATGAAAATTAATTAAAAAAAGAAAAAGAAATATATGTAATTGTCAGGAGATTTAGCTTCGTTTATAGTGACACCAAAAATCTGGGTCTGCATCTATGTAACCTGGAGGACATGGTTGTTTATTTTTTAATGAACATGAGGCAGCAGGTCTGAATTCTCCCTTTGTAGGTAAACTGTTGCCACTGGGAGCTAAGTGTCTTCCCGTGTGGTCTGTGAAGCCATTTGGTCATCCTCCACTTTTCAGGGTGTTTCTTACTGCTGCACTGGGAATTTGGTATTTGCTTCACGAAATACAATATGTTCAACTGGGACACAATGCTGGAGGGAGTTCTGTCATGTGTGGTTGGTCAGGGTCGGAAAGAGAATGTACGAACCAGGCTTCTATCCCACATAGCTTTCCCCTTGACTATAGCAACTTGATTCTGAACATTGCCCTGAAACCTCTACATATAACAAGATGCCTTTACATATAAAGGTCTGCTGCCTGCACCATGTCAGTCGCAAGTTTTGGAAGCCAATGGAAGATCCAGGTGGTCCTACCAAAAATATTTATTTACACACCTACAGTCCACTGCTCTACACCCACTACCCAGCAGGCTCCAACTTACTGGCATTTCTGTTCTACACCATTTTCACGAAACTCAGTCAATCAAGGCACTGTTTGTTATACTCATGATCAGCAGCAGGATATCTAAAGGTTATCCAGTGCCACCTGGTCATGGGGATTTCAAAAATTTCATGGTATTAATCTAGTCATTTTTCAAGGATGAAGTTGGAGGCACTGTGTGTTTTATTTAATTCAGGAGCCATTAAATGGTGAGGAAGCTCATTTCAATGAAAGCTCTGGAGAACACTCACAGGCAAGCCTTCCCAAAGAGTGGCCAAAAGGACACATGAATCCAGGCCCATTGAGGTATACAATGTGAGGTCCATGTGTGTTTGGACTCTCAACTATGGCTACCAAGTCTTTAAGAATTAAATCATGTGATATCCTTGCTCAGAATCCCTGAGCTCTGTGGAAAGCCATCCTGGGCCTAGATCTCAGTTTCCAAAACCGATTCTCATGCGTGGTCTCCTAAAATCCCAACACTATTCATGGCAATACTTCTCTGAGGTCAGTTCCAGAACTCAGTCTCTAAGGGGAATCACACCAGAGTTCAAGCCCTGGTGGACCCAGTCATCTCTTCCAACTACCACACAAATTACCACAATTAAAACAAGAACCCTCCCATATCGCCCTCATCTTCTTTCATATAGACAATCATCATAATCTGGCTGGAGGTTTCCATGAGGGGCGCAGACCAAGACAGTGTCCCAAATAAGCTCCTTTGCCCCTCATTTGCCTAAAGTCAAGGTGGCCTGGACACCCATCCTGTGAACCAAAATTGATCAAATAGGCCTGCCATTAATACTGCTCCAATTTGAGGACTACTGTCTGTGGGGTTTAGATTCTTTATGTGAATTTTAGTCATAAGAAAACCCAAGCACAATGGGCTAGGCTCTGCAGGTTTTGTAGAACTCTTTTGACCCAAAGGATCCCATTCTCACTTGATGGAGGTCAGGAACCTTACAGAGGAAGTCGAGAGACTTCATCCCAATAATTGTTCTTTTGGCGAATTTTCTTTTGGATGCACACATGGTAACTTTCTTTAGATCCATCAGGTGCTGAGAATCTAAGCCACAGCCACACACAGGGCCAAGGGCCTGATTCAGACACATCCCTTTCCAAAGCAATTAAGGAAAGTGCCACAGGTATGCCCATTCATTTCCATTTGAAAACTGTTTTCTTCAGGCTTCACAAAGGGGTGGCCTGAGGCAAAGACCTTCCTGACATTCAGGGCAACAGAACAATAGGTAAGCAAAAGGCCCAAAGCAGGATTTCTCCTCTGAGACTTTCCTGGTCACACTGATATCTGAGTTTTCTGAGATGCTCGCCATCACCTACAGCTATCCAGTACATGGCCATGTCACAGAGCTTGGAGGTGGTTCATATCTTGGACACAAAACCATGGGCCTATTCTTGAGATTGGCCGGAATTCAGGACGAAAATATAAACTTAGGAAGGTAGCAGGTGTTGCTCATCGATAAGGCAAGCTACAGTCCATTCAAAAACGGGGCAATATGAATGCTGAGAAGCTTTCTACTAGACACGACATATCCATTGATGAATTCTCTTTTCTAATGTCTACAACCACGGAAACAGTGGAATACACAGACATAGAAACACTCGCCCTGTGAAAAGACTTACTAGAAACAGTCCACTTCAAATGAAACAAACCGACTGTCCTACCTATTCTCAGAAAATGAGACAAAACCACAAACCCACAACCACACCCACAAAGGCACCTCCTTCCCCTAAGTAGGTCTGTGAATATCCAGAGTGTCCTCTGACTTGTGGGCCATAATATGTTCCCCCAAAATGGCCTTTCCTATCTCAGATCTTGTCTCCTTGGCCAACTCTGTGAACTTCTTAGGAGCCAACGGTGAGCAACTACCTGCTTTCTCATGAAAAGCCCTGCATCCGAGCTTTCCTGGCATTTGGCCTTCGTCACATCTGTAGGTACCAAAAAATACTGACCCTGTCCTTGGTAAATCCAAACAAGTGAGACCACTGGGACTGGGACATGGATTGGCTCTGTGTGCCTGGCTTCCTGGATCCCACGTTCAGAGAGTTCCATCACCAAGAAAGTGAGGTGAGGTCACTTCCTTCCTGAACTGAATGAGGGCACTGTCTTGGCAGCCACTTTGTCCTAACTGTTGCTTCCAAGGGTCCCAAGAGATTGAGGCTGCCCCTACTTCCTGTGACATTTTCACAAGTTAGAATGGTATATCAACCAAAGGCACCCAGGAATAGATCTCCACACAGGCCTGGTTTGGTCCATGATCTCTACATTAAAAAAATCTGATTCAGACACAACCTTTTATCCTGACCGGGTTGTTTGCCATGGAAGATGACTTTTGGTCTCTCAGGTCCTTTATTGCTTCCTACATCTTCTCCAGGGATCATTTCTGCATGGACCTTTGAGGTTCTCAGCAGGTGGAAGTTTTTCTACATTTCTGTATTGTAATATCAACTCCTTCCCTGCTCTTCTGTAAAGTTAGATTGAGGGAACAGTGTCCGGTTATGGTTAAAAACATGATCGATTTGGGTTAGAAATCATTTTGCTGGATGAATGATCGTATTGAGAACTTGCTATGTGTAGAAGAATATATAGGTGAAATATATGTATGAAAAAAGAAATCTAAGTCTGATTTGAAGCCCAGAAGGGCATTGGGCCCTTGATAGGGATACGTGGTGTTGAATTACGTTCTGCAGAGTTGTCTCAGATAAATCGATATACAATGGCATAGCACCTTGTACGTTGCATGAATTAATGTAGAAGGAACATCAAGTCAAAAAGGCATAGTCGGTAGTGAAAGGTTAATAAAATTAATAAAATAGGTACTTGTCACTTCCTGTTTTTCTGTATGCTTAACAAAACACTTTTGAAATCTTGAGAAATGTTTGCTAATCTTGTTCTAGAATGTACTGTTCCCAACAGCCGAACTGCAGAATGTACTCCCTCACTCGGTGTCATGCAAACCGCCCACTCGCCCTTACCCATCACTAAACTTCCCTCTCTTCCCTCTCCAAGGAAAGTATATAAGCTCTGCTTAAGCTGTTCTCAGAGGTCTCTGCTCTATTTAATTTAGCTCTGAGCTCCAGCATGCTGGACCACAAATAAACCCTTAGCTGTTGCATGAGACAGTCTCTTGATAGTATCTTCCTCTGACACTCGCCTGACCTTTACATATTGAGGTTCCACCGAGTTCCAGCAGTGGCGGAGGAGAGACCCCAATGGGCTCCTCTTGGAGCAAGTAAGGCGCCTCTTTCCGGTTTCAGGTTTCTTGTTAGGGCTTCGCAAAATTGCTGGCGATGAAGAGCCTGGGCTCTCTCCGACAATGGCTGAGAGACGTGTCACAGAGACAAAGGGCACCTCTCTGGAGGACCCCGCAGAGAACTCGGGAAATCAAGGAACAATAGTCTTCTCGACTCAGTGATATTTTCTTTTAGATTCGTTGTTGCCATACCATTGGGTTTTGCCGGCTACTCATTCCTGGTCTCAGTGTTGGACGTTCATTGCCTGTCTTTATGGTCTTGTCTTATCTGTGTCGTGTGTCCTTGCTTTTACTGTTTGTGGAACTTTCATTATGGAACAGAGCACGTCAATGCCTCTGTCCCTGACCCTTGATCACTGGACCAAAGTCCGCTTAAGGGCTCAGAATCTTTCTTTTTTAGTAAAACGCTGGACCTGGCAGAATCTCTGTGCCTCAGAATGGCCCATCTTTGGAGTCGTATGGCCCCTAGAAGGATCTTTCTACTTCCCACTAATTTAAAAAGTCAGAGGTATTGTCTTTCAGCCAGCGCCACATAGCCATCCGGATCAACAGCCATATATCTTAACTTGGCAGGACCTCTGCAAATCTCCTCCTCCATGGGTGAAGCCTTTCCTTGCCCCTACCTCTGCTCCTACTCCTTCCGCCATGATCTCTCAAACCCTCTCAACCTCCTCCTCCTCCACCCTCTGTTCTCCCTGAGTCACAGATTTGACTCTACTGGACTCTTCTCCCCCTCCTTATCCCCTGCCCTCGTCCCCTAACACACAACACACTCTAAGTGATTCCGCTGCTGCTGACTAAGCCTCTCTACCATTGGAGGAAGCTAAGCCGGTAATAGGATCTGACAATGGACCGATGTTCATGGCCCAGGTAAGTCAGGGGTTAGCCAGGAACCTGGGGATTAATTGGAAGTTAAATTGTGCTTATAGACCACAGAGTTCAAGACAAGTAGAAAGAATGAATAGAACCATTAAAGAGACCTTAACGAAATTAAGCTTAGAGAGCAGCATAGGATTGGACTATGCTCCTGCCTTATGCAATGTTTCATGCAAGAAAAAATCCCTTTGTTTCTTTGAGTAACCTTACCACGTGTGAAATTCTTTATGGTGGCCCATCTCCAGTAGGGGACCTAAGCCCAACTGTAAGACCTAAAGATCCTTTCCACACCCCCTTGCTTGACAGACTTAAATATCTTGAAAGAACTCAGTAATACCTGTGAAAACAGCTGGCCACTGCCTACCCAACTGGGAACCAGGGGATTCCACATCCATATCAAGTAAGAGATTTCATCTATGTAAGATGATATCAGGTGTCATCCCTGGTACCCCGCTGAAAAGGACCATACCAGGTGCTATTATAACACCTACAGTGGTAAACGTAAACAGAATCACTTCCAGGATCCATGCCTCTCATCTCAAGCCTGCTCCCTGTACAGAATCTTTCTGGAAACTGAAAAAGACTGGTAACAGTTTCAAATTGTGTATTCGCAATGTGAATAAGGTTATATACTCTCCCCTTGGCTACAAGTAGTCCTAACCCTCATCAGCCCATTAAGCAGTGATGGCTGATCACAAATCCTACTGGAAAAGAAGTATGGTCTATCTCGCATACAGCCCCCTTAGGGACCTGGTGGCCATCTCTCCACCCAGACATTTGTTAGCTGGCTATAGGTATTTCCTATTGTGATATCACTGATGAAGAGGATCCCACTAAAATACCATTAAATCCCTTCTGTACCATAGATAATGGAAACAAACATTATGGATGTAGGGACACGCAAGCCAGATGCAGGTTGGCTAGTCTAGATTACTAAGTTTGCCTGGCAGACTATCAAAGCCACAAAGAGTAACGGCTGTGTGGGGGAAAAGCCGACTTTTTCTGTATGTCATGGGAATGTGTGCATACAGGGGCTGCCTGATGGAACCCCAATTCTTCATCAAATTCAGTACACAGCATTGGCCACATTACCAATTAGACAACCAAAAACTATGGCACCCAGAGGGGTCTCTAGATCCTCAAATTTTGCATGACCTTTTTGACTTCTTCAAGTGCTCAAAAGAGTGAAAGGAAATTCCCCTATGTGGAAGCCTATTCCCTCCTTCACTCACATCCTGAACTATGCTTCTCCAATAGATCATTATCCTCAGCCTTCTGCTCCAGACCCTCTGCTGTCACTCCCATCTCAGCAACTTGATTTCTCCCCTCCAATAACTAGATCAGAAACCCAAAGCTCCACCAGTTCTCTGACCATAGCCCCCTTGCTGAGGTAGCAGGTACATAGGTACCGCTCCACCGACTCATTCCTCTCATCTCCTGTCAGTGCCCTCACCGGGTCCCACCAGGTCCTCTTACCAGCTAACCCAATGCTCAAACGAGCTGAGGAGAGCCCTGAGACCCTTATCCAAGATGTAATATAATTGGCCTTTAAAGTTGCTTTGTCATCACTGAAAACAGGTTACTAAAATTTAAAGTCCCTCACAGGATTTTGGGATCCTCACTCCCGTCTTTCACTCTGCTCTACCTGATCTACTGCTCAAGTTTGCTGCTAGGAAATTCCAAAAACCCTTTCGCATTATTCTTTTACATCTCTCTTTTCCCTCATTCTCAGATCCTCGGAGGTGCTCTCAGCCCCAACTTCCCCATCTTTCCCCCTCTGTACCAGGTCCACAGAAAAGTCTTAAATGACCTTCTTCAGAAGTCTTCACCATGGCTGAGTTTTGAACTTTCAGCCAAAGAGTCCCAATAAAGACTTTAATGTAGATAAACATTCTCTTTTGTATTGCCCTGTTCTACTTGGCCACTGGCTAAAAATCTCAGTACTTCTAAGCTAGACAACCTCTAACTAGTTTTTCACAAAATATGTGAACAAGTCCTCTGGCCTTCAGCTGGGGCTTCACAGAGATGGCTACATTTCTAAGATAAAGAAATTACCAACCGGGCTCCATGGTAACAGCTGGCAGGGGGAAAATAAGAAAGGGAAGAAAAAGCTCTCCTCCTCCCAGGTGTCCTTGAAAAGTTAACTTGCCCAGAATAGAAGGAAAAACAGAAACAAATACTGCTTTTTTAAACTTCTGAAGACTGTGAACTTCTGAGCCCCATGCCTTATATGTTGGGTACAAATTTCTGAAACTACCTAAACTTGAGTTTCAGGGGATTAATTGATTACAATAGAAGCAATGCCCTCTGAAACCGGTTGCAACCAAATAGGACTGTTTCCCTCTCTTGAGTGCTATCTTAGGTGCCTTGCTTTGTCAGTGCCTACAACAGCATAATTCTATATACTTAAACATCGTTTATGTTTTCATGAAATGATCAAGATATGTGATAATTTGTGTAATGGTGCAGATGTTTCCCAGAGTGCTCTATCATGACGCAGGTTCATTTGAGGATCAAATAGGGGAGGCATACAACCGGTTCCACTGGGAACATATATCCCTCACTTTAGCCATCCTATTAGGAATAGGAGTTGCTGCACGGGTGGGCAGAGGAACCAGTGGCATTGTCCATGGGACACAAAAGATGACCCAATTAGAAGCAGCAATAGAGCAAAAGTAAGATATTAGAAACCTCCTTCAGGGCTTTGCATGAAACTTTAACCTCTCTCTCTAAAGTGGTTTTACAGAACAGTTGAGGGTTGGACCTCCTCTTCATTAGAGAAGGGGGCCTTTGTGCTGCATTGAGGGAAGAATGTTGTTTTTATGCTGACTATACTGGAGTTGTAATAAAATCTATGAGTAAATTTAAAAGACACCTTGAAGAGCATCAACAAGTGAGAGAGGCCCAAAAAGGGTGGCTTGAGTCTTGGTTCACACAGTCCCCCTGGTTAACTACGTTTTTATCAACCCTGGCCGGTCCAATAATAATCCTCATATTATTGCTAACTATAAAACCCTGTTTGCTCAACCGTGTAATGTCTTTTCTCCAGGCTCAAATTGGAGGAGTTAAACTTATGGTAATACTCCACTAGCAGACATTGAATGTGACACCCTCCAATGATCATTTTTATGATTAAAATTAGCCAGAAGAAGAAGTGGGGAATGAAATATTAATAAAATAGTTACTTGTCACATCTTGTTTTTCTGTATGCTTAACAGAACACTGTTGAAATCTTGAGAAATGTTTGCAAATCTTGTTCCCAGAATGTTCTATACCCAGCTGCCAAATTGCAGAATGTACTCCCTCTCCCAGTTGCATGCAAACCGCCCACTCGCCCTGACCCATCAATACAATTCCCTCCCTTCCCTCTCCAGGGAAAGTATATAAGCTCTACTTCAGCTATTCTCAGGGCTATCTGCTCTATTCAGGTGAGCTCTGAACCCCAGCCTGCTGGACACCCAATAAACCGTTTGATGTTGCATGAGATAGTCTGTTGGTAGTCTCCTCCTCTGAAGCTCGCACCACATTTACTTGGATGATTAAATGTAGAAGAGAACATCCAGTCAAAAAGGGATAGTCTGTAGCATTACGAAGATAGTCAATAAGTTTAGGAAGAAGGGTGAGTATAAGATTTGGAACAAAAGTTTCTTAGCAATAGGATTTCGATTAGAGAGTGAATGTAAATGTCAGCACAGGTGAAGAGTCAGTCACAATGATGAACTGGGGAAAATATGTAGGAAAGCATATATCAATATAGACATTACAAAATCAGGCAGAGTATAAAGTGAGTGATAGGATTAGACATTTTGAACAGGGTTGAGTTTAAATATATAATCTTAGGAAGAAACAAATATGTAGTCACAAATAGGATTGACATTTGAGAGCACTGGGCAAATTTCAGGTAGATGAATATTTCTGAGAATAATCTTGTGAATAGTTGATTATAAATCCACATACATGAACATGAATGAATTTAGGGAGTGAATATAAGACACATATATTTCATATTTTGAAAAATCTGGAGAGTGTATATATATATATATATATGTATATATATATATACATGTACATATATATACATATACATAAAACACACACACAGACAAAAAAGTAGCAATATATATGTCAATCAAAATTCATTATAAAATATATACCATCCACAGATCTAAAAATATTCATTTTACTGAACATGGATTTATGTATAATGCTGTTCAACTAGCAAGCTCACCCATAGGTTGAATATTCAGTTCCAACAGGGTTTAGTAGGAGTGATCTCTTCTAACAATTTGTATCTGCCAAGTCAGCCACCTCACAAGAATGTACGTGTGGTACCAGATAGGAATCTATATGTGCATATAAGAATACAGAGAAAGGGAGACAGGAATTCACATATTTGTTAACCTTAAAAATACTAGGACAACTATTTCAACAAACAATTGACTAAATTTATAACTCCAACTCTGTATCATGCAAAAGGCAAGTCCATCTATACACCATGCCTACTCTGAACTGCTTGTATTTCTATTCTTTATGGGTTATTTTTCTCCATCATATTAGGATTAGTAGTCAGAGTCTGGTAGGGTATGGGTTAGAGTCAGGTATTCAGTATTTTGAATTGAAAATAGGACACTGAATCCAATGTGTATGCAAATATATGCTACGGAAAAATCTTCCCACTCTCCTCCAGAACAATGCCTTGACATTACCTTCACCCCAAGTAAGACACAATTAGAGGAGAAGAGTTAGAAAATCTGTGAATACATATCTAGAATGGAAAATGCTCCAGATTTCACATCTTTGGAGGTGGTAGAGGAGTTTCCAAAAGTAAGAGACAGGGTAAACACTCCACAAACATGGAGCTCTGCTGGCCAAAAGACTTTTTGAGAATCTGCCTCTGAAGTTGGGCACTTGAAATATATGTTGTTGTCAGGAGCTTTAGCTTTATTTGTAGTGAAACCATCAAAGCTGGATCTGCATCTATGTGACCTGGAGGAAATGGTTACTTATTTTCAAATAAAAATGAGGCAGCAGTGATGAATTCTCTTTTTGTAGGTAAACTTTGGCCACTGAGGGCTAAGGGTCTTCCCGTGTGGACTGTGAAACCAATGGTCATCCTCCAATTTTCGTGGTGTTTCTTGCTGCTGTACTGGGAGTTTGGTATTTGCTTCATGAAATACAACGAGTTCAAATGGGACACAGTGCTGAAGGGAGTTCTGTCAGGTGTGGTTGGCAGGGTCTCCAGGAGAATGCACCAACCAGGGTTCTATCTCAAGTAGCTTGCCCCCTTGACAATTACAACATGATACTGAACATTGCTCTGAAACCTCTCCATATAAAAATATGCCTTTACATATATGGGTGTGATGGTTGCACCATGTCAGTCACAGCCATTTGGAAGCCAATGGAAGATCCACATGGCCCCACCACAGATGTTTTATCACACATTTGCATAACACAGCTCTAGGCCCACTACTTACCAGGCCCCAACTTACTGGCATCTCTGTTCTACACCATTTTCATGAAACCCAGTCAATCAAGGCCCTGTCTGTTATACTCATGATCATCAACAGGACATCAAAGGTCCTCCAGTGCCAGTTGGTCATCGGAATTTCTAAAATTTCATGGTAATTATCTAGCATTTTTTCACAGATGCATTTGGAGGCAATGTTGGTTTCAATTCATTCAGGAACCATTAAATGGTGAGGAAGCTAATTTCAGGGAAATCTCTGGAGCACTCTCACAGGCAAGTCTACCCAAAGAGTGGCCAAAAAGTCACATGAAGCCAGGCCCATTGAGGTCTACAAAGCGAGGTCCAAGTGTGTTTTGAATCTCAATTATGCCTGCCAAGTCTTTCAGAATAAAATCATGTAATATCCTGGCTGTGATTCCCAGTGTTCTGTGGAAAGCCACTCTGGGCCTTGATCCCAGGTTCCCAATGGCAACTCTCATTCCTGGCCTAATAAAATCCCCACACAATTCATGTCAATACTTCTCTGAGGTCAGTTCCAGAACTCAGTCTCTAAGGGGAATCACAGCAGAATTCATGCCCAGGTGGACCCAGTCATCTCTTCCAACTGCCACACAAATGAACACAATTATAACCAAAACACTCCTACATGGCCCTCATCTTCTACCATAAAGATACTCATCATAACATCTGGATGGAGGTTTTCATGAGAGGCACATCCCAAGACAGTGTCCAAAATAAGCTCCCTTGCCCCTCATTTGCCGAATGACAGGGTGGCTTGGACACCCTTCCTGTGAACCAGGAGTGATCAAATAGGCCTGCCCTTAATACTGCTTCGCTTCTCCAATTTGAGCCTCTCTGACTGTGGGGTCTAGATTCTTTTTGTGAATTGGAGTCATGAGAAAAGCCAAGCACCTCTGCAAAGATTTGAAGAACTCATTTCACCCAAAGGATCCCTATTCTGACATGATGGATTTCAGAAACCTAACAAAGGAAGGCAATATACTTCATGCACATTGATTGAACGTTTTTCCATTTTGGTTTAGATGCACATATGGGATCTTTCTTTACATCCATCAGGTGCTGAGAATCTAAGTCACAGCCTAAAACAGGGCAAAGGGCCTGAATCAGACACATCGTTTTCCAATGAAATTAAGCAAAGAGCCAGAGGTGATGCACATTCATTTCCATTTGAAAACTGTTTTCTTCAGGCTTAACAAAGGGGTTGCATGAGACATAGACCTTTCTGATATTCAGGGCAACAGAACAATAGGTAAGCAAAAGGCCCAAAGCAGGGTATCTCCACTGAGACTTTCCTGGTCACACTGATATCTGAGTTTTCTGAGATGCGGGCCATTCCATTCAGGTATCCAGTACATGGCCATGTCAAAGACCTTGGATTTGGTACGTATCTTGGACATATAACCATGAGCCTATTCTAGAGAGTGGCCAGAATTCAGGAAGAAAACAGGGACTTAGGAAGGTATTAGGTGTTGCCCGTGCATAAGGCAAGCCACACTCCATTCATAAATTGGGCAGGATGAATGCTGGGAAGCTTTGTACTAGACATGACACATCCATTGCTGCATTCTCTTTTCTCATGTCTACTACCACAGGCACAGTGGGATACACAGACATGGAAACACTCACCTCGTCAAACGACTTACCAGAAACAGTTCACTCCAAAACAAACAAACCGCCATTCCTACCTATTTTCAGAACATGAGACAAACCACAAACCCACACCCACTCCCAAAAAGGCACCTCCTTCCCCAAGTAGCTGTGTGACTAACCAGAGTGTCCTCTGACTGGTGGCCATACTCTGTTCTTCTGAAATGGCCTGTCCTCTCTCAGATCTGTTTTCCTTGGCGAATTCTGTAAAGTTGTAAGGAAAAAATGGAGAGCTACTACCTGCTTTCTCAGGAAAGTTCCCTCTTCAGAGCTCTCCAGGCATTTGGTAATCCTCACTTCAGTAGGAACCAAGAATGACTGACTTTATCCTTGCTAAATCCAAACAAGTGAGCCCACTGGGACTGGGACTGAAACTGCCTCTGGGTGCCTGGCTCCTTGGATACAAAGTTCAGAGAGTTCCATCACCAAGGAAATGAGGTATGTCACATTCTTTGGAACTGAATGAGGTCACTGCCTTGGCAAAGGTATATCTTATGATGTGCAAAAACTGAAGAAATAATAATGTACCAGTGTCGAATACAAATGAATGACAAATTACATATCATGTCCCATAGGATTCTACTTGCATTGATGTTAGACTGCGTCAGTTACTGTAGAATAATTAGGATTTGTATGCACCATTCACTGAAGTTAGTTTTCAGTACTAGAAAACAAATATGTATTTCAGGTGGATGAATATTTCTGATTATAATCTTGTGAAAAGTGGATTATAAATCCACATACATGAACATGAATGAATTTAGAGAGTGTATATTAGACACATATATTTCATATTTTGAAAAATTGGAGAGTATATCTACATCTATATCTACATCTATACACACACACACACACACACACACACACACACACACACAAAACTCACAGACATTAAAAAGTACCAATATAAATGCCAATCGAAATTCATCAGTAAATATATATCATCCACAAATGCAAAAATATTTATTTTACTGAACATGAGTTAATGTATAATGTTGTTCTACTAGGACGCTCTCCTATAGGTTGAATTTTCATTTCCAACAGCATTAAGGAGGAGTGAACACTTCTCACAATTTGTATCTGCCAAGACAGCCACCTCACAAAAATGTACGTGTGATACCTGGTAGGATTCTATATATGCATATAAATATACATGTGTGATAATGCATTCTCTTTTCTAATGTCTACAACAACGGACACAGTGGGATACACAGAAAGAGAAACACTCGCCATGTCAAATGACTTACTAGAAACTGTCCACTCCAAACCAAACAAACCGCCTTTCCAATCTATTCTCAGAACATGAGACAAAACAACAAACCCACACCCACTCCCACAAAGGCACCTCCTTCCCCCAAGTACGTCTGTAATTATCCGGAGTGTCCTCTGACTGGTGGGCCATACTATGTTCCCCCGAAATGGCCTGTCTTCTCTCAGATCTTGTTTCCTTGACCAACTCTGTGAAGATGTCAGGAAAAAGTGGTTAGCCACTACCTGTTTTCTCAGGAAACGTCCTTCTTCAGAGCTCTCCTGGCATTTGGCCATCCTCACATCATTAGGTACCAAGAAAACTGACTCTGTCCTTGGTAAATCCAAACAAGTGAGCCCACTGGGACTGGGTCTGGGACTGCCTCTGGGTGCCTGGCTTCTTGGATACCAAGTTCAGAGAGTTCCATCACCAAGGAAATGAGGTATTTCACATTCTTTGGAACTGAATGAGGTCACTGCCTTGGCAACCACTTTGTCCTAACAGTTGCTTCCAAGGGTAACATAAGATGGAGGTTGCCCCTACTTCCTGTGACACTTTCATAAGGTAGAATGTATATCACCATTGGCAACCGGGAACAGCTCTCCACTCAGCCCTGGTTTGGTCCATCTTCTGTACAATAAGAAGAGAGAGAGGCAGATTCAGACACATTCCTTCATCCTGACCAGGTTGTTTGCCATGGAAGATGACTTTTGCTCTCTCAGGTGCTTCATACCTGCCTACAACTTCTCCAGGTACCATTTGTGCATGGACATTTGAGGTTCTCATCAGGTTGAAGGTCCCCAACTTTCCTGTATTGTAAGAACCACTCTGTCTCTGCTCTTCTGTAAAATGATTGAGGGAAGAGTGTATACTTGGGGTTGAAAACAGGTTTGATTTGGATTACGAGTGATTCTGTGTGATGATTAATGGTATTGGGAACCTGCAATATTTACAAGAATATAGAGGTGAAATATAAGTAGGAAAACAGAAATCTAGGTATGATTTGAAGCCCAGAAGGGTTTTGCCCTTGATTGGGATACTTAGCTTTGAATGATGTTCTGCAAAGATGCCTCAGATAATTCCATATACAATGGCATAGGACCTTGTACATTGGATGATTGAATTTAGAAGAGAACATCCAGTCAAAAAGGGATATTCAGTAGGATTAGGAAGATAGTCGGTAGGTTTAGGAAGAAGAGTGAGTATAGGATTTGGACCAAAAGTTCTTTAGCAATAGACTTTCGATTGTTGAGTGAATGTAAATGTCAGCACATATGAAGAGTCAGTCACTATGTTGAACTGGGGAAAATATGTAGAAAAGCAGATATCAATAGAAACATTACGAAATCAGGCAAAGTATAAAGTGAGTGATAGAATTAGACATTTTCAACAGGGTTGAGTTTGAATATATAAATTAGGAAAAAAACAAATATGTAGTCACCAATAGGATTGACAATTGACAGCATTAGGCAACCTGGACATGGATGTTTTTAGAAATCCATGTTCACTTTCCATTTAGGCTTTGGTACAATCATAAGTGTGACCTTTCCATTTTTTGTCCAGAATATTACTGTGATAATGAGGTGACATGAGTATTTCTTTCACCATTTCTGGGAGCAATATATTGAAGATGTAAAATGAGAATCGGGGGTACAAAGAGGTGTACCCTGTTTCTAGGAACATAGAGAAAAAGCATGAATAGACCATACTGTGAATAAATAATATAACTTTTTTGAACTTTAAATAATGAATTGAACTGATATCTGAAAATTAAAGGAAATCGTATATTGATATACAATCATTCATTCCAACCAGGTATATATGTAATGGAAATATTTGTGTTTAGGTTTATCATAAAGAGTGTGTGAGTTTTGCTTCAAAATGATTATGGAAATTCAAAATAATGTGTTTGGAAAGAAGTCTCATGAAAAGACCAGTCAAGAATACCCTGACAATACATGTGTTCTGAAGCAAGAAGTGGTTAAAGTTGAAACAAATGCTTATTAATTTGTGAACTTGTGGATGAAATGTATATCCTGTGATGTGCAAAAACTGAAGAAACAATAATGTACCAGTGTCGAATACAAATGAATGACAAATTACATATCATGTCCCAAAGGAGTCTACTTGCATTGATGTTAGACTGGGTCAGTTACTGTAGAATAATTAGGATTTGTATGCACCATTCACTGAAGTTAGTTTTCAGTACTAGGAAACAAATATGTATTTCAGGTGGATGAATATTTCTGATTATAATCTTGTGAAAAGTGGATTATAAATCCACATACATGAACATGAATGAATTTAGAGAGTGTATATTAGACACATATATTTCATATTTTGAAAAATTTGCAGAGTATATCTATATCTATATCTGTATATACACACACACACACACAAAACACTCACAGACATTAAAAAAGTACCAATATAAATGCCAATCGAAATTCATCAGTAAATATGTATCATCCACAAATGCAAAAATATTTATTTTACTGAACATGAGTTAATGTATAATGTTGTTCTACTAGGACGCTCTCCTATAGGTTGAATTTTCATTTCCAACAGCATTTAGGAGGAGTGAACTCTTCTCACAATTTGTATCTGCCAAGACAGCCACCTCACAAAAATGTACGTGTGATACCTGGTAGGATTCTATATATGCATATAAATATACAGGTGTGAATAGGCTACAGAAAAGGGAAATAAGAATTCACATATTTGTTAAGCTTAAAAACACATGGAGAATATTTCAAATAAATTTGACTAGATTTATAACTCCTACCTTATATAATGCAAATGTCAAGTCCAACTATACAACATGTCTCCTCTGAAGTACTTGTATTTCTAATGTGTTGGGCTAATTTTCTCCATTATATTAGGATGAATAGTCTGAGTCTACTAGGTATGGGTTAGTGTCAGGGATTCAGTATTTCGAATGGAAAATTGGAAAATGAATCCAATGTGTATGCAAATATATGCTGCACAAATATCCTCCCGCTCTCATCCAGAACAATGCCTTGACATTACCTTCACCCCAAGTAAGACACAATTAGAGGAGAAGAGTTACAAAATCAGTGAATACATATCTGGAATGGAAAATGCTCAGGAGTTCACAACCTTGGAGGTGGTAGAGGAGTTTCCAAAACTAAGGGACAGCTTAAACACTCCACAAACATGGAGCTCTGCTGGCCTAAAAACTTTTTGAGAAACTGCCTCTGAGCTTCCACACTTGAAATATATGTAGTTTTCAGGAGATTTGGCTTCCTCTGTAGTGAGACCATCAAAGCTGGGTCTGCATCTATGTGACCTGGAGGACATGGTTTCTTATTTTCCAATGAACAAGATGAAGCAGTGCTGAATCCTCTCTTTGTAGGTAAACTGAGGCCACTGGGGACTAAGTGTCTCCCCGTGTGGACTGTGAAGCCATTTGGTCCTCTTCCACTTTTTGTGGTGTTTTTGCTGCTGCACTGTGAGTTTGGTATTTGTTTCACGAAATACTAGGAGCTAAACTGGGACACAGTGCTGGAGGGAGTTCTGTCACGTGTGGTGGGTCACGGTCTGCAAGAGAATGCACCAACTAGGCTCCTATCTCTCACAGCTTGCCCCATTGCCCCCTTGTCCATATCAACCTGATTCTTAATTTTCCTCTGAAAACTCTCCATATAACAAGATGCCTTTACATATAAGGGTCTGTTGGCTGCACCATGTCAGTTACAAGCCATTTGGAATCCAATGGTAGATCCACATGGCCCTACCACGGATGTTTTAGCAAACACCTCCCCACCACTGCTCTAGACCCACTACTCAGCAGGCTCCAAATTTCTGGCATCTCTGTTCTACACCATTTTCATGAAACTCAGTAAATCAAGGCACTGTCTGGTATACTCATGATCAGCAACAGGACATCCAATGTTTC
>NW_027510429.1:0-34011 GCF_048772815.1 Callospermophilus lateralis
GGGAATGGTGTACTGATCATTATGAGATATCAGGAGACTCTAATTTTTTGAAAGTTTGGCAACCCCTTTCAATATAAGTGTTATTCGCCAGTCCCTGCATTAGGCTACATCAAGAGGAAACAAACCTTAGAGATAGAACGTAGAACTACTTTATTGTGTCAAGTTTCAAGAAGCTAGCACAAACCGTGTTTGATTTAGAGTTCTAGCTGCATCTGTAATATAGGAGAAAACAGAGTGAAACCTAGAAATTCAAACTGTTACTGCAAACGAATGCATCAACCTAGGAGAACGATACTTGGGCATCCAAGTTTGATTGGTGTACTGCTCATTACTTGAAAGTATCATTAAGGTCGGAAAAAAATATGTGTTGAGATTTCAGGAGACTCTAGTTTTTTGGCAGCCTAACAACGCCTTTCATTGAAAGTGTTATTCGCCAGTCTGTGCTGAAGGCTACATCAAGAGGAAACAAACCTTAGGGATAGAATGTAGAACTACTTTATTGTGTCAAGTTTCAAGAAGCTAGCCCAAACCGTGTATGATTTAGAGTTTGAACTACATTTGTCAATATAGAAGAAAACAGTGAAACCTAAAAATTAAAACTGTTACTGCAAACGAATGCTTCAACGTAGGAGAATGAAACTTGAGCATCCAAGTGGGATTGGTGTACTGATCATTACTTGAAAGTATCATGAAGATTGAATGCAAAAATATATGTTGAGATTTCAGAAGACTCTAGTTTTTGGAAGTTTGGCAACCCCTTTCAATAAAAGTGTTATTCGCCAGTAACTGCATTAGGCTACATCAAGAGGAAACAAACCTTAGAGATAGAACGTAGAACTACAGTATTTTGTCAAGTTTCAAGAAGCTAGCACAAACCATGTTTGATTTAGAGTTCGAACTGCATCTGTCAATATAGGACAAAACAGAGTGAAACCTAAAAATTCAAACTGTTCCTGCAAACGAATGCTTCAACCTAGGAGAAAGAAACTTGGGCATCCATGTTTGATTGGTGCACTGCTCATTACTTGAAAGTATGATGAAGGTCGGAAGAAAAAATATATGATGAGATTTCAGGAGACTGTAGTTTTTTGGCAGCCTAACAACGCCTTTCATTGAAAGTGTTATTCGCCAGTCTGTGCTGAAGGCTACATCAAGAGGAAACAAACCTTAGGGATAGAATGTAGAAACTACTTTATTGTGTCAAGTTTCAAGAAGCTAGCCCAAACCGTGTATGATTTAGAGTTTGAACTACATTTGTCAATATAGAAGAAAACAGTGAAACCTAAATATTAAAACTGTTACTGCAAACGAATGCTTCAACGTAGGAGAATGAAACTTGAGCATCCAAGTGGGATTGGTGTACTGATCATTACTTGAAAGTATCATGAAGATTGGATGCAAAAATATATGTTGAGATTTCAGAAGACTCTAGTTTTTGGAAGTTTGGCTACCCCTTTCAATAAAAGTGTTATTCGCCAGTAACTGCATTAGGCTACATCAAGAGGAAACAAACCTTAGGGATAGAACGTAGAACTACAGTATTTTGTCAAGTTTCAAGAAGCTAGCACAAACCGTGTTTGATTTAAAGTTCTAACTGCATCTGTCAATATAGGAGAAAACAGAGTGAAACCTAAAAATTCAAACTGTTCCTGCAAACGAATGCTTCATCCTAGAAGAACAAAACTTGGGCATCCAAGTGGGAATGGTGTACTGATCATTACGAGATATCAGGAGACTCTAGTTTTTTGAAAGTTTGGCAACCCATTTCAATATAAGTGTTATTCACCAGTCCCTGCATTAGGCTACATCAAGAGGAAACAAACCTTAGAGTTAGAACGTAGAACTACTTTATTGTGTCAAGTTTCAAGAAGCTAGCACAAACCGTGTTTGATTTAGAGTTCTAGCTGCATCTGTCAATATAGGAGAAAACAGAGTGAAACCTAGAAATTCAAACTGTAACTGCAAACGAATGCATCAACCGAGGAGAACGAAACTTGGGCATCCAAGTTTGATTGGTGTACTGCTCATTACTTGAAAGTATCATTAAGGTCGGAAAAAAATATGTGTTGAGATTTCAGGAGACTCTAGTTTTTTGGCAGCCTAACAACGCCTTTCATTGAAAGTGTTATTCGCCAGTCTGTGCTGAAGGCTACATCAAGAGGAAACAAACCTTAGGGATAGAATGTAGAACTACTTTATTGTGTCAAGTTTCAAGAAGCTAGCCCAAACCGTGTATGATTTAGAGTTTGAACTACATTTGTCAATATAGAAGAAAACAGTGAAACCTAAAAATTAAAACTGTTACTGCAAACGAATGCTTCAACGTAGGAGAATGAAACTTGAGCATCCAAGTGGGATTGGTGTACTGATCATTACTTGAAAGTATCATGAAGATTGGATGCAAAAATATATGTTGAGATTTCAGAAGACTCTAGTTTTTGGAAGTTTGGCAACCCCTTTCAATAAAAGTGTTATTCGCCAGTAACTGCATTAGGCTACATCAAGAAGAAACAAACCTTAGAGATAGAACGTAGAACTACAGTATTTTGTCAAGTTTCAAGAAGCTAGCACAAACCGTGTTTGATTTAGAGTTCGAACTGCATCTGTCAATATAGGACAAAACAGAGTGAAACCTAAAAATTCAAAGTGTTCTCGCAAACGAATTCTTCAACCTAGGAGAACGAAACTTGGGCATCCAAGTTTGATTGGTGCACTGCTCATTACTTGAAAGTATCATGAAGGTCGGAAGAAAAAATATATGATGAGATTTCAGGAGACTGTAGTTTTTTGGCAGCCTAACAATGCCTTTCATTGAATGTGTTATTCGCCAGTCTCTGCTTAAGTCTACATCAAGAGGAAACAAACCTTAGGGATAGAACGTAGAACTACTTTATTGTGTCATGTTTCAAGTAGCTAGCACAAACCGTGTTTGATTTAAAGTTCTAACTGCATCTGTCAATATATTAGAAAACAGAGTGAAACCTAAAAATTCAAACTGTTCCTGCAAACGAATGCTTCAACCTAGAAGAACAAAACTTGGGCATCCAAGTGTGAATGGTGTACTGATCATTACTTGAATGTATCATGAAGATTGGATGAAAAAATATATGCTGAGATTTCAGGAGACTCTAGTTTTTTGAAAGTTTGGCAACCCCTTTCAATATATGTGTTATTCGCCAGGCCCTGCATTAGGCTACATCAAGAGGAAACAAACCTTCGAGATAGAACGTAGAACTACTTTATTGTGTCAAGTTTCAAGAAGCTAGCACAAACCGTGTTTGATTTAGAGTTCTAGCTGCATCTGTCAATATAGGAGAAAACAGAGTGAAACCTAGAAATTCAAACTGTAACTGCAAACGAATGCATCAATCTAGGAGAACGAAACTTGGGGATCCAAGTTTGATTGGTGTACTGCTCATTACTTGAAAGTATCATTAAGGTCGGAAAAAAATATGTGTTGAGATTTCAGGAGACTCTAGTTTTTTGGCAGCCTAACAACGCCTTTCATTGAAAGTGTTATTCGCCAGTCTGTGCTGAAGGCTACATCAAGAGGAAACAAACCTTAGGGATAGAATGTAGAACTACTTTATTGTGTCAATTTTCAAGAAGCTAGCCCAAACCGTGTATGATTTAGAGTTTGAACTACATTTGTCAATATAGAAGAAAACAGTGAAACCTAAAAATTAAAACTGTTACTGTAAACGAATGCTTCAACGTAGGAAAATGAAACTTGAGCATCCAAGTGGGATTGGTGTACTGATCATTACTTGAAAGTATCATGAAGACTGCATGCAAAAATATATGTTGAGATTTCAGAAGACTCTAGTTTTTGGAAGTTTGGATACCTTTCAATAAACGTGTTATTCGCCAGTAACTGCATTAGGCTACATCAAGAGGAAACAAACCTTAGAGATAGAACGTAGAACTACAGTATTTTGTCAAGTTTCAAGAAGCTAGCACAAACCGTGTTTGATTTAGAGTTCGAACTGCATCTGTCAATATAGGACAAAACAGAGTGAAACCTAAAAATTCAAACTGTTCCTGCAAACGAATGCTTCAACCTAGGAGAACGAAACTTGGGCATCCAAGTTTGATTGGTGCACTGCTCATTACTTGAAAGTATCATGAAGGTCGGAAGAAAAAATATATGATGAGATTTCAGGAGACTGTAGTTTTTTGGCAGCCTAACAACGCCTTTCATTGAATGTGTTATTCGCCAGTCTCTGCTTAAGGCTACATCAAGAGGAAACAAACCTTAGGGATAGAACGTAGAACTACTTTATTGTGTCATGTTTCAAGTAGCTAGCACAAACCGTGTTTGATTTAAAGTTCTAACTGCATCTGTCAATATAGGAGAAAACAGAGTGAAACCTAAAAAATTCAAACTGTTCCTGCAAACGAATGCTTCATCCTAGAAGAACAAAACTTGGGCATCCGAGTGGGAATGGTGTACTGATCATTATGAGATATCAGGAGACTCTAATTTTTGAAAGTTTGGCAACCCCTTTCAATATAAGTGTTATTCGCCAGTCCCTGCATTAGGCTACATCAAGAGGAAACAAACCTTAGAGATAGAACGTAGAACTACTTTATTGTGTCCAGTTTCAAGAAGCTAGCACAAACCGTGTTTGATTTAGAGTTCTAGCTGCATCTGTCAATATAGGAGAAAACAGAGTGAAACCTAGAAATTCAAACTGTTACTGCAAACGAATGCATCAACCTAGGAGAACGATACTTGGGCATCCAAGTTTGATTGGTGTACTGCTCATTACTTGAAAGTATCATTAAGGTCGGAAAAAAATATGTGTTGAGATTTCAGGAGACTCTAGTTTTTTGGCAGCCTAACAACGCCTTTCATTGAAAGTGTTATTCGCCAGTCTGTGCTGAAGGCTACATCAAGAGGAAACAAACCTTAGGGATAGAATGTAGAACTACTTTATTGTGTCAAGTTTCAAGAAGCTAGCCCAAACCGTGTATGATTTAGAGTTTGAACTACATTTGTCAATATAGAAGAAAACAGTGAAACCTAAAAATTAAAACTGTTACTGCAAACGAATGCTTCAACGTAGGAGAATGAAACTTGAGCATCCAAGTGGGATTGGTGTACTGATCATTACTTGAAAGTATCATGAAGATTGAATGCAAAAATATATGTTGAGATTTTAGAAGACTCTAGTTTTTGGAAGTTTGGCAACCCCTTTCAATAAAAGTGTTATTCGCCAGTAACTGCATTAGGCTACATCAAGAGGAAACAAACCTTAGAGATAGAACGTAGAACTACAGTATTTTGTCAAGTTTCAAGAAGCTAGCACAAACCATGTTTGATTTAGAGTTCGAACTGCATCTGTCAATATAGGACAAAACAGAGTGAAACCTAAAAATTCAAACTGTTCCTGCAAACGAATGCTTCAACCTAGGAGAAAGAAACTTGGGCATCCATGTTTGATTGGTGCACTGCTCATTACTTGAAAGTATGATGAAGGTCGGAAGAAAAAATATATGATGAGATTTCAGGAGACTGTAGTTTTTTGGCAGCCTAACAACGCCTTTCATTGAAAGTGTTATTCGCCAGTCTGTGCTGAAGGCTACATCAAGAGGAAACAAACCTTAGGGATAGAATGTAGAACTACTTTATTGTGTCAAGTTTCAAGAAGCTAGCCCAAACCGTGTATGATTTAGAGTTTGAACTACATTTGTCAATATAGAAGAAAACAGTGAAACCTAAATATTAAAACTGTTACTGCAAACGAATGCTTCAACGTAGGAGAATGAAACTTGAGCATCCAAGTGGGATTGGTGTACTGATCATTACTTGAAAGTATCATGAAGATTGGATGCAAAAATATATGTTGAGATTTCAGAAGACTCTAGTTTTTGGAAGTTTGGCTACCCCTTTCAATAAAAGTGTTATTCGCCAGTAACTGCATTAGGCTACATCAAGAGGAAACAAACCTTAGGGATAGAACGTAGAACTACAGTATTTTGTCAAGTTTCAAGAAGCTAGCACAAACCGTGTTTGATTTAGAGTTCGATTTGCATCTGTCAATATAGGACAAAACAGAGTGAAACCTAAAAATTCAAACTGTTCCTGCAAACGAATGCTTCAACCTAGGAGAACGAAACTTGGGCATCCAAGTTTGATTGGTGCACTGCTCATTACTTGAAAGTATCATGAAGGTCGGAAGAAAAATATATGATGAGATTTCAGGAGACTGTAGTTTTTTGGCAGCCTAACAACGCCTTTCATTGAATGTGTTATTCGCCAGTCTCTGCTTAAGGCTACATCAAGAGGAAACAAACCTTAGGGATAGAACGTAGAACTACTTTATTGTGTCATGTTTCAAGTAGCCAGCACAAACCGTGTTTGATTTAAAGTTCTAACTGCATCTGTCAATATAGGAGAAAACAGAGTGAAACCTAAAAATTCAAACTGTTCCTGCAAACGAATGCTTCAACCTAGAAGAACAAAACTTGGGCATCCAAGTCGGAATGGTGTACTGATCATTACTTGAATGTATCATGAAGATTGGATGAAAAAATATATGTTGAGATTTCAGGAGACTCTAGTTTTTTGAAAGTTTGGCAACCCCTTTCAATATAAGTGTTATTCGCCAGTCCCTGCATTAATCTACATCAAGAGGAAACAAACCTTAGAGATAGAACGTAGAACTACTTTATTGTGTCAAGTTTCAAGAAGCTAGCACAAACCGTGTTTGATTTAGAGTTCTAGCTGCATCTGTCAATATAGGAGAAAACAGAGTGAAACCTAGAAATTCCAAA
Source organism: Callospermophilus lateralis (assembly GCF_048772815.1). Lineage (NCBI taxonomy): Eukaryota > Metazoa > Chordata > Mammalia > Rodentia > Sciuridae > Callospermophilus > Callospermophilus lateralis. Next base: position 6,781 of record NW_027510429.1, read on the forward strand.
CTGTAACTGCAAACGCATGCATCAACCTAGGAGAACGAAACTTGGGCATCCAAGTTTGATTGGTGTACTGCTCATTACTTGAAAGTATCATTAAGGTCGGAAAAAAATATGTGTTGAGATTTCAGGAGACTCTAGTTTTTTGGCAGCCTAACAACGCCTTTCATTGAAAGTGTTATTCGCCAGTCTGTGCTGAAGGCTACATCAAGAGGAAACAAACCTTAGGGATAGAATGTAGAACTACTTTATTGTGTCAATTTTCAAGAAGCTAGCCCAAACCGTGTATGATTTAGAGTTTGAACTACATTTGTCAATATAGAAGAAAACAGTGAAACCTAAAAATTAAAACTGTTACTGTAAACGAATGCTTCAACGTAGGAAAATGAAACTTGAGCATCCAAGTGGGATTGGTGTACTGATCATTACTTGAAAGTATCATGAAGACTGCATGCAAAATATATGTTGAGATTTCCAGAAGACTCTAGTTTTTGGAAGTTTGGATACCTTTCAATAAACGTGTTATTCGCCAGTAACTGCATTAGGCTACATCAAAGAGGAAACAAACCTTAGAGATAGAACGTAGAACTACAGTATTTTGTCAAGTTTCAAGAAGCTAGCACAAACCGTGTTTGATTTAGAGTTCGAACTGCATCTGTCAATATAGGACAAAACAGAGTGAAACCTAAAAATTCAAACTGTTCCTGCAAACGAATGCTTCAACCTAGGAGAACGAAACTTGGGCATCCAAGTTTGATTGGTGCACTGCTCATTACTTGAAAGTATCATGAAGGTCGGAAGAAAAAAATATATGATGAGATTTCAGGAGACTGTAGTTTTTTGGCAGCCTAACACGCCTTTCATTGAATGTGTTATTCGCCAGTCTCTGCTTAAGGCTACATCAAGAGGAAACAAACCTTAGGGATAGAACGTAGAACTACTTTATTGTGTCATGTTTCAAGTAGCTAGCACAAACCGTGTTTGATTTAAAGTTCTAACTGCATCTGTCAATATAGGAGAAAACAGAGTGAAACCTAAAAATTCAAACTGTTCCTGCAAACGAATGCTTCATCCTAGAAGAACAAAACTTGGGCATCCGAGTGGGAATGGTGTACTGATCATTATGAGATATCAGGAGACTCTAATTTTTTGAAAGTTTGGCAACCCCTTTCAATATAAGTGTTATTCGCCAGTCCCTGCATTAGGCTACATCAAGAGGAAACAAACCTTAGAGATAGAACGTAGAACTACTTTATTGTGTCCAGTTTCAAGAAGCTAGCACAAACCGTGTTTGATTTAGAGTTCTAGCTGCATCTGTCAATATAGGAGAAAACAGAGTGAAACCTAGAAATTCAAACTGTTACTGCAAACGAATGCATCAACCTAGGAGAACGATACATGGGCATCCAAGTTTGATTGGTGTACTGCTCATTACTTGAAAGTATCATTAAGGTCGGAAAAAAATATGTGTTGAGATTTCAGGAGACTCTAGTTTTTTGGCAGCCTAACAACGCCTTTCATTGAAAGTGTTATTCGCCAGTCTGTGCTGAAGGCTACATCAAGAGGAAACAAACCTTAGGGATAGAATGTAGAACTACTTTATTGTGTCAAGTTTCAAGAAGCTAGCCCAAACCGTGTATGATTTAGAGTTTGAACTACATTTGTCAATATAGAAGAAAACAGTGAAACCTAAAAATTAAAACTGTTACTGCAAACGAATGCTTCAACGTAGGAGAATGAAACTTGAGCATCCAAGTGGGATTGGTGTACTGATCATTACTTGAAAGTATCATGAAGATTGAATGCAAAAATATATGTTGAGATTTTAGAAGACTCTAGTTTTTGGAAGTTTGGCAACCCCTTTCAATAAAAGTGTTATTCGCCAGTAACTGCATTAGGCTACATCAAGAGGAAACAAACCTTAGAGATAGAACGTAGAACTACAGTATTTTGTCAAGTTTCAAGAAGCTAGCACAAACCATGTTTGATTTAGAGTTCGAACTGCATCTGTCAATATAGGACAAAACAGAGTGAAACCTAAAAATTCAAACTGTTCCTGCAAACGAATGCTTCAACCTAGGAGAAAGAAACTTGGGCATCCATGTTTGATTGGTGCACTGCTCATTACTTGAAAGTATGATGAAGGTCGGAAGAAAAAATATATGATGAGATTTCAGGAGACTGTAGTTTTTTGGCAGCCTAACAACGCCTTTCATTGAAAGTGTTATTCGCCAGTCTGTGCTGAAGGCTACATCAAGAGGAAACAAACCTTAGGGATAGAATGTAGAACTACTTTATTGTGTCAAGTTTCAAGAAGCTAGCCCAAACCGTGTATGATTTAGAGTTTGAACTACATTTGTCAATATAGAAGAAAACAGTGAAACCTAAATATTAAAACTGTTACTGCAAACGAATGCTTCAACGTAGGAGAATGAAACTTGAGCATCCAAGTGGGATTGGTGTACTGATCATTACTTGAAAGTATCATGAAGATTGGATGCAAAAATATATGTTGAGATTTCAGAAGACTCTAGTTTTTGGAAGTTTGGCTACCCCTTTCAATAAAAGTGTTATTCGCCAGTAACTGCATTAGGCTACATCAAGAGGAAACAAACCTTAGGGATAGAACGTAGAACTACAGTATTTTGTCAAGTTTCAAGAAGCTAGCACAAACCGTGTTTGATTTAGAGTTCGATTTGCATCTGTCAATATAGGACAAAACAGAGTGAAACCTAAAAATTCAAACTGTTCCTGCAAACGAATGCTTCAACCTAGGAGAACGAAACTTGGGCATCCAAGTTTGATTGGTGCACTGCTCATTACTTGAAAGTATCATGAAGGTCGGAAGAAAAAATAGATGATGAGATTTCAGGAGACTGTAGTTTTTTGGCAGCCTAACAACGCCTTTCATTGAATGTGTTATTCGCCAGTCTCTGCTTAAGGCTACATCAAGAGGAAACAAACCTTAGGGATAGAACGTAGAACTACTTTATTGTGTCATGTTTCAAGTAGCCAGCACAAACCGTGTTTGATTTAAAGTTCTAACTGCATCTGTCAATATAGGAGAAACAGAGTGAAACCTAAAAATTCAAACTGTTCCTGCAAACGAATGCTTCAACCTAGAAGAACAAAACTTGGGCATCCAAGTGGGAATGGTGTACTGATCATTACTTGAATGTATCATGAAGATTGGATGAAAAAATATATGTTGAGATTTCAGGAGACTCTAGTTTTTTGAAAGTTTGGCAACCCCTTTCAATATAAGTGTTATTCGCCAGTCCCTGCATTAATCTACATCAAGAGGAAACAAACCTTAGAGATAGAACGTAGAACTACTTTATTGTGTCAAGTTTCAAGAAGCTAGCACAAACCGTGTTTGATTTAGAGTTCTAGCTGCATCTGTCAATATAGGAGAAAACAGAGTGAAACCTAGAAATTCAAACTGTAACTGCAAACGCATGCATCAACCTAGGAGAACGAAACTTGGGCATCCAAGTTTGATTGGTGTACTGCTCATTACTTGAAAGTATCATTAAGGTCGGAAAAAAATATGTGTTGAGATTTCAGGAGACTCTAGTTTTTTGGCAGCCTAACAACGCCTTTCATTGAAAGTGTTATTCGCCAGTCTGTGCTGAAGGCTACATCAAGAGGAAACAAACCTTAGGGATAGAATGTAGAACAACTTTATTGTGTCAAGTTTCAAGAAGCTAGCCCAAACCGTGTATGATTTAGAGTTTGAACTACATTTGTCAATATAGAAGAAAACAGTGAAACCTAAAAATTAAAACTGTTACTGCAAACGAATGCTTCAACTTAGGAGAATGAAACTTGAGCATCCAAGTGGGATTGGTGTACTGATCATTACTTGAAAGTATCATGAAGATTGGATGCAAAAATATATGTTGAGATTTCAGAAGACTCTAGTTTTGGAAGTTTGGCAACCCCTTTCAATAAAAGTGTTATTCGCCAGTAACTGCATTAGGCTACATCAAGAGGAAACAAACCTTAGAGATAGAACGTAGAACTACAGTATTTTGTCAAGTTTCAAGAAGCTAGCACAAACCGTGTTTGATTTAGAGGTTCGAACTGCATCTGTCAATATAGGACAAAACAGAGTGAACCCTAAAAATTCAAACTGTTCCTGCAAACGAATGCTTCAACCTAGGAGAACGAAACTTGGGCATCCAAGTTTGATTGGTGCACTGCTCATTACTTGAAAGTATCATGAAGGTCGGAAGAAAAAAATATATGATGAGATTTCAGGAGACTGTAGTTTTTTTGGCAGCCTAACAACGCCTTTCATTGAATGTGTTATTCCCCAGTCTCTGCTTAAGGCTACATCAAGAGGAAACAAACCTTAGGGATAGAACGTAGAACTACTTTATTGTGTCATGTTTCAAGTAGCTAGCACAAACCGTGTTTGATTTAAAGTTCTAACTGCATCTGTCAATATAGGAGAAAACAGAGTGAAACCTAAAAATTCAAACTGTTCCTGCAAACGAATGCTTCATCCTAGAAGAACAAAACTTGGGCATCCAAGTGGGAATGGTGTACTGATCATTACGAGATATCAGGAGACTCTAGTTTTTTGAAAGTTTGGCAACCCATTTCAATATAAGTGTTATTCACCAGTCCCTGCATTAGGCTACATCAAGAGGAAACAAACCCTTAGAGTTAGAACGTAGAACTACTTTATTGTGTCAAGTTTCAAGAAGCTAGCACAAACCGTGTTTGATTTAGAGTTCTAGCTGCATCTGTCAATATAGGAGAAAACAGAGTGAAACCCTAGAAATTCAAACTGTAACTGCAAACGAATGCATCAACCTAGGAGAACGAAACTTGGGCATCCAAGTTTGATTGGTGTACTGCTCATTACTTGAAAGTATCATTAAGGTCGGAAAAAAATATGTGTTGAGATTTCAGGAGACTCTAGTTTTTTGGCAGCCTAACAACGCCTTTCATTGAAAGTGTTATTCGCCAGTCTGTGCTGAAGGCTACATCAAGAGGAAACAAACCTTAGGGATAGAATGTAGAACTACTTTATTGTGTCAAGTTTCAAGAAGCTAGCACAAACCGTGTTTGATTTAGAGTTCGAACTGCATCTGTCAATATAGGACAAAACAGAGTGAAACCTAAAAATTCAAAGTGTTCTCGCAAACGAATTCTTCAACCTAGGAGAACGAAACTTGGGCATCCAAGTTTGATTGGTGCACTGCTCATTACTTGAAAGTATCATGAAGGTCGGAAGAAAAAATATATGATGAGATTTCAGGAGACTGTAGTTTTTTGGCAGCCTAACAATGCCTTTCATTGAATGTGTTATTCGCCAGTCTCTGCTTAAGTCTACATCAAGAGGAAACAAACCTTAGGGATAGAACGTAGAACTACTTTATTGTGTCATGTTTCAAGTAGCTAGCACAAACCGTGTTTGATTTAAAGTTCTAACTGCATCTGTCAATATAGGAGAAAACAGAGTGAAACCTAAAAATTCAAACTGTTCCTGCAAACGAATGCTTCAACCTAGAAGAACAAAACTTGGGCATCCAAGTGTGAATGGTGTACTGATCATTACTTGAATGTATCATGAAGATTGGATGAAAAAATATATGCTGAGATTTCAGGAGACTCTAGTTTTTTGAAAGTTTGGCAACCCCTTTCAATATATGTGTTATTCGCCAGGCCCTGCATTAGGCTACATCAAGAGGAAACAAACCTTAGAGATAGAACGTAGAACTACTTTATTGTGTCAAGTTTCAAGAAGCTAGCACAAACCGTGTTTGATTTAGAGTTCTAGCTGCATCTGTCAATATAGGAGAAAACAGAGTGAAACCTAGAAATTCAAACTGTTACTGCAAACGAATGCATCAACCTAGGAGAACGATACTTGGGCATCCAAGTTTGATTGGTGTACTGCTCATTACTTGAAAGTATCATTAAGGTCGGAAAAAAATATGTGTTGAGATTTCAGGAGACTCTAGTTTTTTGGCAGCCTAACAACGCCTTACATTGAAAGTGTTATTCGCCAGTCTGTGCTGAAGGCTACATCAAGAGGAAACAAACCTTAGGGATAGAATGTAGAACTACTTTATTGTGTCAAGTTTCAAGAAGCTAGCCCAAACCGTGTATGATTTAGAGTTTGAACTACATTTGTCAATATAGAAGAAAACAGTGAAACCTAAAAATTAAAACTGTTACTGCAAACGAATGCTTCAACGTAGGAGAATGAAACTTGAGCATCCAAGTGGGATTGGTGTACTGATCATTACTTGAAAGTATCATGAAGATTGAATGCAAAAATATATGTTGAGATTTCAGAAGACTCTAGTTTTTGGAAGTTTGGCAACCCCTTTCAATAAAAGTGTTATTCGCCAGTAACTGCATTAGGCTACATCAAGGGGAAACAAACCTTAGAGATAGAACGTAGAACTACAGTATTTTGTCAAGTTTCAAGAAGCTAGCACAAACCATGTTTGATTTAGAGTTCGAACTGCATCTGTCAATATAGGACAAAACAGAGTGAAACCTAAAAATTCAAACTGTTCCTGCAAACGAATGCTTCAACCTAGGAGAACGAAACTTGGGCATCCATGTTTGATTGGTGCACTGCTCATTACTTGAAAGTATGATGAAGGTCGGAAGAAAAAATATATGATGAGATTTCAGGAGACTGTAGTTTTTTGGCAGCCTAACAACGCCTTTCATTGAATGTGTTATTCGCCAGTCTATGCTTAAGGCTAGGAAACAAACCTTAGGGATAGAACGTAGAACTACTTTATTGTGTCATGTTTCAAGTAGCTAGCACAAACCGTGTTTGATTTAAGGTTCTAACTGCATCTGTCAATATAGGAGAAAAACAGAGTGAGACATAAAAATTCAAACTGTTCCTGCAAACGAATGCTTCAACCTAGAAGAACAAAACTTGGGCATCCAAGTGGGAATGGTGTACTGATCATTACTTGAAGTATCATGAAGATTGGATGAAAAAATATATGTTGAGATTTCAGGAGACTCTAGTTTTTTGAAAGTTTGGCAACCCCTTTCAATATAAGTGTTATTCGCCAGTCCCTGCATTAGGCTACATCAAGAGGAAACAAACCTTAGAGATAGAACGTAGAACTACTTTATTGTGGTCAAGTTTCAAGAAGCTAGCACAAACCGTTTTTGATTTAGAGTTCTAGCTGCATCTGTCAATATAGGAGAAAACAGAGTGAAACCTAGAAATTCAAACTGTTACTGCAAACGAATGCATCAACCTAGGAGAACGAAACTTGGGCATCCAAGTTTGATTGGTGTACTGCTCATTACTTGAAAGTATCATTAAGGTCGGAAAAAAAATATGTGTTGAGATTTCAGGAGACTCTAGTTTTTTGGCAGCCTAACAACGCCTTTCATTGAAAGTGTTATTCGCCAGTCTGTGCTGAAGGCTACATCAAGAGGAAACAAACCTTAGGGATAGAATGTAGAACTACTTTATTGTGTCAAGTTTCAAGTGGGCTAGCCCAAACCGTGTATGATTCAGAGTTTGAACTACATTTGTCAATATAGGAGAAAACAGAGTGAAACCTAAAAATTCAACTGTTCCTGCAAACGAATGCTTCAATGTAGGAGAATGAAACTTGAGCATCCAAGTGGGATTGGTGTACTGATAATTACTTGAAAGTATCATGAAGATTGGATGAAAAAATATATGTTGAGATTTCAGAAGACACTAGTTTTTGGAAGATTGGCAACTACTTTCAATAAAGTGTTATTCGCCAGTCCTGCATTAGGCTACATCAAGAGGAAACAAACCTTAGAGATAGAACTTGAACAATAGTATTTTGTCAAGTTTCATGAAGCTAGCCCAACCCATGTTTGTTAGAGTTCGATCTGCATCTGTCAATATAGGACAAAACAGAGTGAAACCTGAAAATTCAAAGTGTTCTCGCAAACGAATTCTTCAATAGGAGAACGAAACTTGGGCATCCAAGTTTGATTGGTGCACTGCTCATTACTTGAAAGTATCTTGAAGTCGGAAGAAAAAATATATGATGAGATTTCAGGAGACTGTAGTTTTTTGGCAGCCTAACAACTGCCTTTCATTGAATGTGTTATTCGCCAGTCTCTGCTTTAAGTCTACAATCAAGAGGAAACAAACCTTAGGGATAGAACGTAGAACTAATTTATTGTGTCATGTTTCAAGTAGCTAGCACAAACCGTGTTTGATTTAAAGTTCTAACTGCATCTGTCAAGTATAGGAGAAAACAGAGTGAAACCTAAAAATTCAAACTGTTCCTGCAAACGAATGCTTCAACCTAGAAGAACAAAACTTGGGCATCCAAGTGGGAATGGTGTACTGATCATTACTTGAATGTATCATGAAGATTGGATGAAAAAATATATGTTGAGATTTCAGGAGACTCTAGTTTTTTGAAAGTTTTGCAACCCCTTTCAATATAAGTGTTATTCGCCAGTCCCTGCATTAGCTACATCCAAGAGGAAACAAACCTTAGAGATAGAACGTAGAACTACTTTATTGTGTCAAGTTTCAAGGAGCTAGCACACACCGTGTTTGATTTTAGAGTTCTAGCTGCATCTGTCAATATAGGAGAAAACAGAGTGAAACCTAGAAATTCAAACTGTTACTGCAAACGAATGCATCAACCTAGGAGATCGAAACTTGGGCATCCAAGTTTGATTGGTGTACTGCTCATTACTTGAAAGTATCAATAAGGTCGGAAAAAAATATGTGTTGAGATTTCAGGAGACTCTAGTTTTTTGGCAGCCTAACAACGCCTTTCATGAAAGTGTTGTTCGCCAGTCTGTGCTGAAGGCTACATCAAGAGGAATACAAACCTAAGGGATAGAATGTAGAATACTTATTGTGTCAAGTTTCAAGAAGCTAGCACTAAACCGTGTATGATTTAGAGTTTGAACTACATTTGTCAATATAGAAAGAAAACAGTGAAACATAAAAATTCAAACTGTTACTGCAAATGAATGCTTCAACGTAGGAGAATGAAACTTGAGGAACCAAGTGGGTTTGGTTTACTGATCATTACTCGAAAGTAACATGAAGATTGGATAAAAAAATATATGTTGAGATTTCAGAAGACTCTAGTTTTGGGAAGTTTGGCAACCCCGTTCAATAAAAGTGTTATTCGCCAGTCCCTGCATTAGGCTACATCAAGAGGAAACAAACCTTAGAGATAGAACATAGAACTACAGTATTTTGTCAAGTTTCAAGAAGCTAGCACAAACCGTGTTTGATTTAGAGTTCGAACTGCATCTGTCAATATAGGACAAAACAGAGTGAAACCTAAAAATTCAAACTGTTCCTGCAAACGAATGCTTCAACCTAGGAGAACGAAACTTGGCCATCCAAGTTTGATTGGGGCACTTCTCATTACTTGAAAGTATCATGAAGGTCGGAAGAAAAAATATATGATGAGATTTCAGGAGACTCTAGTTTTTTGGCAGCCTAACAACGCCTTTCATTGAATGTGTTATTCGCCAGTCTCTGCTTAAGGCTACATCAAGAGGAAACAAACCTTAGGGATAGAACGTAGAACTACTTTATTGTGTCATGTTTCAAGTAGCTAGCACAAACCGTGTTTGATTTAAAGTTCTAACTGCATCTGTCAATATAGGAGAAAACAGAGTGAAACCTAGAAATTCAAACTGTTACTGCAAACGAATGCATCAACCTAGGAGAACGAAACTTGGGCATCCAAGTTTGATTGGTGTACTGCTCATTACTTGAAAGTATCATTAAGGTCGGAAAAAAATATGTGTTGAGATTTCAGGAGACTCTAGTTTTTTGGCAGCCTAACAACGCCTTTCATTGAAAGTGTTATTCGCCAGTCTGTGCTGAAGGCTACATCAAGAGGAAACAAACCTTAGGGATAGAATGTAGAACTACTTTATTGTGTCAAGTTTCAAGAAGCTAGCCCAAACCGTGTATGATTTAGAGTTTGAACTACATTTGTCAATATAGGAGAAAGCAGAATGAAACCTAAAAATTCAAACTGTAACTGCAAACGAATGCTTCAACGTAGGAGAATGAAACTTGAGCATCCAAGTGGGATTGGTGTACTGATCATTACTCGAAACTATCATGAAGATTGGATAAAAAAATATATGTTGAGATTTCAGAAGACTCTAGTATTGGGAAGTTTGGCAACCCCTTTCAATAAAAGTGTTATTCGCCAGTCCCTGCATTAGGCTACATCAAGAGGAAACAAACCTTAGAGATAGAACGTAGAACTACAGTATTTTGTCAAGTTTCAAGAAGCTAGAACAAACCGTGTTTGATTTAGAGTTCGAACTGCATCTGTCAATATAGGACAAAACAGAGTGAAACCTAAAAATTCAAACTGTTCCTGCAAACGAATGCTTCAACCTAGGAGAACGAAACTTGGGCATCCAAGTTTGATTGGTGCACTGCTCATTACTTGAAAGTATCATGAAGGTCGGAAGAAAAAATATATGATGAGATTTCAGGAGACTGTAGTTTTTTGGCAGCCTAACAACGCCTTTCATTGAATGTGTTATTCGCCAGTCTCTGCTTAAGGCTACATCAAGAGGAAACAAACCTTAGGGATAGAACGTAGAACTACTTTATTGTGTCACGTTTCAAGTAGCTAGCACAAACCGTGTTTGATTTAAAGTTCTAACTGCATCTGTCAATATACGAGAAAACAGAGTGAAACCTAAAAATTCAAACTGTTCCTGCAAACGAATGCTTCAACCTAGAAGAACAAAACTTGGGCATCCAAGTGGGAATGGTGTACTGATCATTACTTGAATGTATCATGAAGATTGGATGAAAAAATATATGTTGAGATTTCAGGAGACTCTAGTTTTTTGAAAGTTTGGCAACCCCTTTCAATATAAGTGTTATTCGCCAGTCCCTGCATTAGGCTACATCAAGAGGAAACAAACCTTAGAGATAGAACGTAGAACTACTTTATTGTGTCAAGTTTCAAGAAGCTAGCACAAACCGTGTTTGATTTAGAGTTCTAGCTGCATCTGTCAATATAGGAGAAAACAGAGTGAAACCTAGAAATTCAAACTGTAACTGCAAACGAACGCATCAACCTAGGAGAACGAAACTTCTGCATCCAAGTTTGATTGGTGTACTGCTCATTACTTGAAAGTATCATTAAGGTCGGAAAAAAATATGTGTTGAGATTTCAGGAGACTCTAGTTTTTTGGCAGCCTAACAACGCCTTTCATTGAAAGTGTTATTCGCCAGTCTGTGCTGAAGGCTACATCAAGAGGAAACAAACCTTAGGGATAGAATGTAGAACTACTTTATTGTGTCAAGTTTCAAGAAGCTAGCCCAAACCGTGTATGATTTAGAGTTTGAACTACATTTGTCAATATAGAAGAAAACAGTGAAACCTAAAAATTCAAACTGTTACTGCAAACGAATGCTTCAACGTAGGAGAATGAAACTTGAGCATCCAAGTGGGATTGGTGTACTGATCATTACTTGAAAGTATCATGAAGATTGGATAAAAAAATATATGTTGAGATTTCAGAAGACTCTAGTTTTTGGAAGTTTGGCAACCCCTTTCAATAAAAGTGTTATTCGCCAGTCCCTGCATTAGGCTACATCAAGAGGAAACAAACCTTAGAGATAGAACATAGAACTACAGTATTTTGTCAAGTTTCAAGAAGCTAGCACAAACCGTGTTTGATTTAGAGTTCGAACTGCGTCTGTCAATATAGGACAAAACAGAGTGAAACCTAAAAATTCAAACTGTTCCTGCAAACGAATGCTTCAACCTAGGAGAACGAAACTTGGGCATCCAAGTTTGATTGGTGCACTTCTCATTACTTGAAAGTATCATGAAGGTCGGAAGAAAAAATATATGATGAGATTTCAGGAGACTCTAGTTTTTTGGCAGACTAACAACGCCTTTCATTAAATGTGTTATTCGCCAGTCTCTGCTTAAGGCTACATCAAGAGGAAACAAACCTTAGGGATAGAACGTAGAACTACTTTATTGTGTCATGTTTCAAGTAGCTAGCACAAACCGTGTTTGATTTAAAGTTCTAACTGCATCTGTCAATATAGGAGAAAACAGAGTGAAACCTAAAAATTCAAACTGTTTCTGCAAACGAATGCTTCAACCTAGAAGAACAAAACTTGGGCATCCAAGTGGGAATGGTGTACTGATCATTACTTGAATGTATCATGAAGATTGGATGAAAAAATATATGTTGAGATTTCAGGAGACTCTAGATTTTTGGAAGTTTGACAACCCCTTTCAATAAAAGTGTTATTCGCCAGTAACTGCATTAGGCTACATCAAGAGGAAACAAACCTTAGAGATAGAACGTAGAACTACAGTATTTTGTCAAGTTTCAAGAAGCTAGCACAAACCGTGTTTGATTTAGAGTTCGAACTGCATCTGTCAATATAGGACAAAACAGAGTGAAAGTTAAAAATTCAAACTGTTCCTGCAAACGAATGCTTCAACCTAGGAGAACGAAACTTAGGCATCCAAGTTTGATTGGTGCACTGCTCATTACTTGAAAGTATCATGAAGGTCGGAAGAAAAAATATATGATGAGATTTCAGGAGACTGTAGTTTTTTGGCAGCCTAACAACGCCTTTCATTGAATGTGTTATTCGCCAGTCTCTGCTTAAGGCTACATCAAGAGGAAACAAACCTTAGGGATAGAACGTAGAACTACTTTATTGTGTCATGTTTCAAGTAGCTAGCACAAACCGTGTTTGATTTAAAGTTCTAACTGCATCTGTCAATATAGGAGAAAACAGAGTGAAACCTAGAAATTCAAACTGTTACTGCAAACGAATGCATCAACCTAGGAGAACGAAACTTGGGCATCCAAGTTTGATTGGTGTACTGCTCATTACTTGAAAGTATCATTAAGGTCGGAAAAAAATATGTGTTGAGATTTCAGGAGACTCTAGTTTTTTGGCAGCCTAACAACGCCTTTCATTGAAAGTGTTATTCGCCAGTCTGTGCTGAAGGCTACATCAAGAGGAAACAAACCTTAGGGATAGAATGTAGAACTACTTTATTGTGTAAAGTTTCAAGAAGCTAGCCCAAACCGTGTATGATTTAGAGTTTGAACTACATTTGTCAATATAGGAGAAAGCAGAATGAAACCTAAAAATTCAAACTGTTCCTGCAAACGAATGCTTCAACCTAGAAGAACCCAACTTGGGCATCCAAGTGGGAATGGTGTACTGATCATTACTTGAATGTATCATGAAGATTGGATGAAAAAATATATGTTGAGATTTCAGGAGACTCTAGTTTTTTGAAAGTTTGGCAACCCCTTTCAATATAAGTGTTATTCGCCAGTCCCTGCATTAGGCTACATCAAGAGGAAACAAACCTTAGAGATAGAACGTAGAACTACTTTATTGTGTCAAGTTTCAAGAAGCTAGCACAAACCGTGTTTGATTTACAGTTCTAGCTGCATCTGTCAATATAGGAGAGAACAGAGTGAAACCTAGAAATTCAAACTGTTACTACAAACGAATGCATCAACCTAGGAGAACGAAACTTGGGCATTCAAGTTTGATTGGTGTACTGCTCATTACTTGAAAGTATCATTAAGGTCGGAAAAAAATATGTGTTGAGATTTCAGGAGACTCTAGTTTTTTGGCAGCCTAACAACGCCTTTCATTGAAAGTGTTATTCGCCAGTCTTTGCTGAAGGCTACATCAAGAGGAAACAAACCTTAGGGATAGAATGTAGAACTACTTTATTGTGTCAAGTTTCAAGAAGCTAGCCCAAACCGTGTATGATTTAGAGTTTGAACTACATTTGTCAATATAGGAGAAGGCAGAATGAAACCTAAAAATTCAAACTGTTACTGCAAACGAATGCTTCAACGTAGGAGAAGGAAACTTGAGCATCCAAGTGGGATTGGTGTACTGATCATTACTCGAAAGTATCATGAAGATTGGATAAAAAAATATATGTTGAGATTTCAGAAGACTCTAGTTTTGGGAAGTTTGGCAACCCCTTTCAATAAAAGTGTTAATCGCCAGTCCCTGCATTAGGCTACATCAAGAGGAAACAAACCTTAGAGATAGAACATAGAACTACAGTATTTTGTCAAGTTTCAAGAAGCTAGCACAAACCGTGTTTGATTTAGAGTTCGAACTGCATCTGTCAATATAGGACAAAACAGAGTGAAACCTAAAAATTCAAACTGTTCCTGCAAACGAATGCTTCAACCTAGGAGAACGAAACATGGGCATCCAAGTTGGATTGGTGCACTGCTCATTACTTGAAAGTATCATGAAGGTCGGAAGAAAAAATATATGATGAGATTTCAGGAGACTGTAGTTTTTTTGGCAGCCTAACAACGCCTTTCATTGAATGTGTTATTCGCCAGTCTCTGCTTAAGGCTACATCAAGAGGAAACAAACCTTAGGGATAGAACGTAGAACTACTTTATTGTGTCATGTTTCAAGTAGCTAGCACAAACCGTGTTTGATATAAAGTTCTAACTGCATCTGTCAATATACGAGAAAACAGAGTGAAACCTAAAAATTCAAACTGTTCCTGCAAACGAATGCTTCAACCTAGAAGAACAAAACTTGGGCATCCAAGTGGGAATGGTGTACTGATCATTACTTGAATGTATCATGAAGATTGGATGAAAAAATATATGTTGAGATTTCAGGAGACTCTAGTTTTTTGAAAGTTTGGCAACCCCTTTCAATATAAGTGTTATTCGCCAGTCCCTGCATTAGGCTACATCAAGAGGAAACAAACCTTAGAGATAGAACGTAGAACTACTTTATTGTGTCAAGTTTCAAGAAGCTAGCACAAACCGTGTTTGATTTAGAGTTCTAGCTGCATCTGTCAATAATAGGAGAGAACAGAGTGAAACCTAGAAATTCAAACTGTTACTACAAACGAATGCATCAACCTAGGAGAACGAAACTTGGGCATTCAAGTTTGATTGGTGTACTGCTCATTACTTGAAAGTATCATTAAGGTCGGAAAAAAATATGTGTTGAGATTTCAGGAGACTCTAGTTTTTTGGCAGCCTAACAACGCCTTTCATTGAAAGTGTTATTCGCCAGTCTGTGCTGAAGGCTACATCAAGAGGAAACAAACCTTAGGGATAGAATGTAGAACCTACTTTATTGTGTCAAGTTTTCAAGAAGCTAGCCCAAACCGTGTATGATTTAGAGTTTGAACTACATTTGTCAATATAGAAGAAAACAGTGAAACCTAAAAATTAAAACTGGTACTGCAAACGAATGCTTCAACGTAGGAGAATGAAACTTGAGCATCCAAGTGGGATTGGTGTACTGATCATTACTTGAAAGTATCATGAAGATTGGATGCAAAAATATATGTTGAGATTTCAGAAGACTCTAGTTTTGGGAAGTTTGGCAACCCCTTTCAATAAAAGTGTTATTCGCCAGTAACTGCATTAGGCTACATCAAGAGGAAACAAACCTTAGAGATAGAACGTAGAACTACAGTATTTTGTCAAGTTTCAAGAAGCTAGCACAAACCGTGTTTGATTTAGAGTTCGAACCGCATCTGTCAATATAGGACAAAACAGAGTGAACCTAAAAATTCAAACTGTTCCTGCAAACGAATGCTTCAACCTAGGAGAATGAAACTTGGGCATCCAAGTTTGATTGGTGCACTGCTCATTACTTGAAAGTATCATGAAGGTCGGAAGAAAAAATATATGATGAGATTTCAGGAGACTGTAGTTTTTTGGCAGCCTAACAACGCCTTTCATTGAATGTGTTATTCGCCAGTCTCTGCTAAAGGGTACATCAAGAGGAAACAAACCTTAGGGATAGAACGTAGAACTACTTTATTGTGTCATGTTTCAAGTAGCTAGCACAAAAGGTGTTTGATTTAAAGTTCTAACTGCATCTGTCAATATAGGAGAAAACAGAGTGAAACCTAAAATTTCAAACTGTTCCTGCAAAAGAATGCTTCAACCTAGAAGAACAAAAACTTGGGCATCCAAGTGGGAATGGTGTACTGATCATTAACTTGAATGTATCATGAAGATTGGATGAAAAAATATATGTTGAGATTTCAGGAGACTCTAGTTTTTTTGAAAGTTTGGCAACCCCTTTCAATATAAGTGTTATTCGCCAGTCCCTGCATTAGGCTACATCAAGAGGAAACAAACCTTAGAGATAGAACGTAGAACTACTTTATTGTGTCAAGTTTCAAGAAGCTAGCACAAACCGTGTTTGATTTAGAGTTCTAGCTGCATCTGTCAATATAGGAGAAAACAGAGTGAAACCTAGAAATTCAAACTGTAACTGCAAACGAATGCATCAACCTAGGAGAACGAAACTTGGGCATCCAAGTTTGATTGGTGTCCTGCTCATTACTTGAAAGTATCATTAAGGTCGGAAAAAAATATGTGTTGAGATTTCAGGAGACTCTAGTTTTTTGGCAGCCTAACAACGCCTTTCATTGAAAGTGTTATTCGCCAGTCTGTGCTGAAGGCTACATCAAGCGGAAACAAACCTTAGGGATAGAATGTAGACTACTTTATTGTGTCAAGTTTCAAGAAGCTAGCCCAAACCGTGTATGATTTAGAGTTTGAACTACATTTGTCAATATAGAAGAAAACAGTGAAACCTAAAAATTAAAACTGTTACTGCAAACGAATGCTTCAATGTAGGAGAATGAAACTTGAGCATCCAAGTGGGTTTGGTGTACTGATCATTACTCGAAAGTATCATGAAGATTGGATGCAAAAATATATGTTGAGATTTCAGAAGACTCTAGTTTTTGGAAGTTTGGCAACCCCTTTCAATAAAAGTGTTATTCGCCAGTAACTGCATTAGGCTACATCAAGAGGAAACAAACCTTAGAGATAGAACGTAGAACTACAGTATTTTGTCAAGTTTCAAGAAGCTAGCACAAACCCTGTTTGATTTAGAGTTCGAACTGCATCTGTCAATATAGGACAAAACAGAGTGAAACCTAAGAATTCAAACTGTTCCTGCAAACGAATGCTTCAACCTAGGAGAACGAAACTTGGGCATCCAAGTTTGATTGGTGCACTGATCATTACTTGAAAGTATCATGAAGGTCGGAAGAAAAAATATATGATGAGATTTCAGGATACTGTAGTTTTTTGGCAGTCTAACAACGCCTTTCATTGAATGTGTTATTCGCCAGTCTCTGCTTAAGGGTACATCAAGAGGAAACAAACCTTAGGGATAGAACGTAGAACTACTTTATTGTGTCATGTTTCAAGTAGCTAGCACAAACCGTGTTTGATTTAAAGTTCTAACTGCATCTGTCAATATAGGAGAAAACAGAGTGAAACCTAAAAATTCAAACTGTTCCTGCAAAAGAATGCTTCAACCTAGAAGAACAAAACTTGGGCATCCAAGTGGGAATGGTGTACTGATCATTACTTGAATGTATCATGAAGATTGGATGAAAAAATATATGTTGAGATTTTCAGGAGACTCTAGTTTTTTGAAAGTTTGGCAACCCCTTTCAATATAAGTGTTATTCGCCAGTCCCTGCATTAGGCTACATCAAGAGGAAATAAACCTTAGAGATAGAACGTAGAACTACTTTATTGTGTCAAGTTTCAAGAAGCTAGCACAAACCGTGTTTGATTTACAGTTCTAGCTGCATCTGTCTATATAGGAGAAACAGAGTGAAACCTAGAAATTCAAACTGTTACTACAAACGAATGCATCAACCTAGGAGAACGAAACTTGGGCATTCAAGTTTGATTGGTGTACTGCTCATTACTTGAAAGTATCATTAAGGTCGGAAAAAAATATGTGTTGAGATTTCAGGAGACTCTAGGTTTTTGGCAGCCTAACAACGCCTTTCATTGAAAGTGTTATTCGCCAGTCTTTGCTGAAGGCTACATCAAGAGGAAACAAACCTTAGGGATAGAATGTAGAACTACTTTATTGTGTCAAGTTTCAAGAAGCTAGCCCAAACCGTGTATGATTTAGAGTTTGAACTACATTTGTCAATATAGGAGAAAGCAGAATGAAACCTAAAAATTCAAACTGTTACTGCAAACGAATGCTTCAACGTAGGAGAAGGAAACTTGAGCATCCAAGTGGGATTGGTGTACTGATCATTACTCGAAAGTATCATGAAGATTGGATAAAAAAATATATGTTGAGATTTCAGAAGACTCTAGTTTTGGGAAGTTTGGCAACCCCTTTTAATAAAAGTGTTAATCGCCAGTCCCTGCATTAGGCTACATCAAGAGGAAACAAACCTTAGAGATAGAACGTAGAACTACAGTATTTTGTCAAGTTTCAAGAGGCTAGCACAAACCCTGTTTGATTTAGAGTTCGAACTGCATCTGTCAATATAGGACAAAACAGAGTGAAACCTAAAAATTCAAACTGTTCCTGCAAACGAATGCTTCAACCTAGGAGAACGAAACATGGGCATCCAAGTTTGATTGGTGCACTGCTCATTACTTGAAAGTATCATGAAGGTCGGAAGAAAAAATATATGATGAGATTTCAGGAGACTGTAGTTTTTTGGCAGTCTAACAACGCCTTTCATTGAATGTGTTATTTGCCAGTCTCTGCTTAAGGGTACATCAAGAGGAAACAAACCTTAGGGATAGAACGTAGAACTACTTTATTGTGTCATGTTTCAAGTAGCTAGCACAAACCGTGTTTGATTTAAAGTTCTAACTGCATCTGTCAATATAGGAGAAAACAGAGTGAAACCTAAAAATTCAAACTGTTCCTGCAAACGAATGCTTCAACCTAGAAGAACAAAACTTGGGCATCCAAGTGGGAATGGTGTACTGATCATTACTTGAATGTATCATGAAGATTGGATGAAAAAATATATGTTGAGATTTCAGGAGACTCTAGTTTTTTGAAAGTTTGGCAACCCCTTTCAATATAAGTGTTATTCGCCAGTCCCTGCATTAGGCTACATCAAGAGGAAACAAACCTTAGAGATAGAACGTAGAACTACTTTATTGTGTCAAGTTTCAAGAAGCTAGCACAAACCGTGTTTGATTTACAGTTCTAGCTGCATCTGTCAATATAGGAGAGAACAGAGTGAAACCTAGAAATTCAAACTGTTACTACAAACGAATGCATCAACCTAGGAGAACGAAACTTGGGCATTCAAGTTTGATTGGTGTACTGCTCATTACTTGAAAGTATCATTAAGGTCGGAAAAAAATATGTGTTGAGATTTCAGGAGACTCTAGTTTTTTGGCAGCCTAACAACGCCTTTCATTGAAAGTGTTATTCGCCAGTCTTTGCTGAAGGCTACATCAAGAGGAAACAAACCTTAGGGATAGAATGTAGAACTACTTTATTGTGTCAAGTTTCAAGAAGCTAGCCCAAACCGTGTATGATTTAGAGTTTGAACTACATTTGTCAATATAGGAGAAAGCAGAATGAAACCTAAATATTCAAACTGTTACTGCAAACGAATGCTTCAACGTAGGAGAAGGAAACTTGAGCATCCAAGTGGGATTGGTGTACTGATCATTACTCGAAAGTATCATGAAGATTGGATAAAAAAATATATGTTGAGATTTCAGAAGACTCTAGTTTTGGGAAGTTTGGCAACCCCTTTCAATAAAAGTGTTATTCGCCAGTCCCTGCATTAGGCTACATCAAGAGGAAACAAACCTTAGAGATAGAACGTAGAACTACAGTATTTTGTCAAGTTTCAAGAAGCTAGCACAAACCGTGTTTGATTTAGAGTTCGAACTGCATCTGTCAATATAGGACAAAACAGAGTGAAACCTAAAAATTCAAACTGTTCCTGCAAACGAATGCTTCAACCTAGGAGAACGAAACATGGGCATCCAAGTTTGATTGGTGCACTGCTCATTACTTGAAAGTATCATGAAGGTCGGAAGAAAAAATATATGATGAGATTTCAGGAGACTGTAGTTTTTTGGCAGTCTAACAACGCCTTTCATTGAATGTGTTATTCGCCAGTCTCTGCATAAGGGTACATCAAGAGGAAACAAACCTTAGGGATAGAACGTAGAACTACTTATTGTGTCATGTTTCAAGTAGCTAGCACAAACCGTGTTTGATTTAAAGTTCTAACTCCATCTGTCAATATAGGAGAAAACAGAGTGAAACCTAAAAATTCAAACTGTTCCTGCAAACGAATGCTTCAACCTAGAAGAACCCAACTTGGGCATCCAAGTGGGAATGGTGTACTGATCATTACTTGAATGTATCATGAAGATTGGATGAAAAAATATTTGTTGAGATTTCAGGAGACTCTAGTTTTTTGAAAGTTTGGCAACCCCTTTCAATATAAGTGTTATTCGCCAGTCCCTGCATTAGGCTGCATCAAGAGGAAACAAACCTTAGAGATAGAACGTAGAACTACTTTATTGTGTCAAGTTTCAAGAAGCTAGCACAAACCGTGTTTGATTCAGAGTTCTAGCTGCATCTGTCAATATAGGAGAAAACAGAATGAAACCTAGAAATTCAAACTGTTACTGCAAACGAATGCATCAACCTAGGAGAACGAAACTTGGGTATCCAAGTTTGATTGATGTACTGCTCATTACTTGAAAGTATCATTAAGGTCGGAAAAAAATATGTGTTGAGATTTCAGGAGACTCTAGTTTTTTGGCAGCCTAACAACGCCTTTCATTGAAAGTGTTATTCGCCAGTCTGTGCTGAAGGCTACATCAAGAGGAAACAAACCTTAGGGATAGAATGTAGAACTACTTTATTGTGTCAAGTTTCAAGAAGCTAGCCCAAACCGTGTATGATTTAGAGTTTGAACTACATTTGTCAATATAGAAGAAAACAGTGAAACCTAAAAATTCAAACTGTTACTGCAAAACGAATGCTTAAACGTAGGAGAATGAAACTTGAGCATCCAAGTGGGATTGGTGTACTGATCATTACTCGAAAGTATCATGAAGTTTGGATGCAAAAATATATGTTGAGATTTCAGAAGACTCTAGCTTTGGGAAGTTGGCAACCCCTTTCAATAAAAGTGTTATTCGCCAGTAACTGCATTAGGCTACATCAAGAGGAAACAAACCTTAGAGATAGAACGTAGAACTACAGTATTTTGTCAAGTTTCAAGAAGCTAGCACAAACCGTGTTTGATTTAGAGTTCGAACTGCATCTGTCAATATAGGAGAAAACAGAGAGAAACTTAAAAATTCAAACTGTTCCTGCAAACGAATGCTTCAACCTAGAAGAACAAAACTTGGGCATCCAAGTGGGAATGGTGTACTGATCATTACTTGAATGTATCATGAAGATTGGATGAAAAAATATATGTTGAGATTTCAGGAGACTCTAGTTTTTTGAAAGTTTGGCAACCCCTTTCAATATAAGTGTTATTCGCCAGTCCCTGCATTAGGCTACATCAAGAGGAAACAAACCTTAGAGATAGAACGTAGAACTACTTTATTGTGTCAAGTTTCAAGAAGCTAGCACAAACCGTGTTTGATTTAGAGTTCTAGCTGCATCTGTCAATATAGGAGAAAACAGAATGAAACCTAGAAATTCAAACTGTTACTGCAAACGAATGCATCAACCTAGGAGAACGAAACTTGGGCATCCAAGTTTGATTGGTGTACTGCTCATTACTTGAAAGTATCATTAAGGTCGGAAAAAAATATGTGTTGAGATTTCAGGAGACTCTAGTTTTTGGCAGCCTAACAACGCCTTTCATTGAAAGTGTTATTCGCCAGTCTGTGCTGAAGGCTACATCAAGAGGAAACAAACCTTAGGGATAGAATGTAGAACTACTTTATTGTGTCAAGTTTCAAGAAGCTAGCCCAAACCGTGTATGATTTAGAGTTTGAACTACATTTGTCAATATAGAAGAAAACAGTGAAACCTAAAAATTAAAACTGTTACTGCAAACGAATGCTTCAACGTAGGAGAATGAAACTTGAGCATCCAAGTGGGATTGGTGTACTGATCATTACTTGAAAGTATCATGAAGATTGGATGCAAAAATATATGTTGAGATTTCAGAAGACTCTAGTTTTGGGAAGTTTGGCAACCCCTTTCAATAAAAGTGTTATTCGCCAGTAACTGCATTAGGCTACATCAAGAGGAAACAAACCTTAGAGATAGAACGTAGAACTACAGTATTTTGTCAAGTTTCAAGAAGCTAGCACAAACCGTGTTTGATTTAGAGTTCGAACCGCATCTGTCAATATAGGACAAAACAGAGTGAAACCTAAAAATTCAAACTGTTCCTGCAAACGAATGCTTCAACCTAGGAGAACGAAACTTGGGCATCCAAGTTTGATTGGTGCACTGCTCATTACTTGAAAGTATCATGAAGGTCGGAAGAAAAAATATATGATGAGATTTCAGGAGACTGTAGTTTTTTGGCAGCCTAACAACGCCTTTCATTGAATGTGTTATTCGCCAGTCTCTGCTAAAGGGTACATCAAGAGGAAACAAACCTTAGGGATAGAACGTAGAACTACTTTATTGTGTCATGTTTCAAGTAGCTAGCACAAAAGGTGTTTGATTTAAAGTTCTAACTGCATCTGTCAATATAGGAGAAAACAGAGTGAAACCTAAAAATTCAAACTGTTCCTGCAAAAGAATGCTTCAACCTAGAAGAACAAAACTTGGGCATCCAAGTGGGAATGGTGTACTGATCATTACTTGAATGTATCATGAAGATTGGATGAAAAAATATATGTTGAGATTTCAGGAGACTCTAGTTTTTTGAAAGTTTGGCAACCCCTTTCAATATAAGTGTTATTCGCCAGTCCCTGCATTAGGCTACATCAAGAGGAAACAAACCTTAGAGATAGAACGTAGAACTACTTTATTGTGTCAAGTTTCAAGAAGCTAGCACAAACCGTGTTTGATTTAGAGTTCTAGCTGCATCTGTCAATATAGGAGAAAACAGAGTGAAACCTAGAAATTCAAACTGTTACTGCAAACGAATGCATCAACCTAGGAGAACGAAACTTGGGCATCCAAGTTTGATTGGTGTACTGCTCATTATTGAAATTATCATTAAGGTCGGAAAAAAATATGTGTTGAGATTTCAGGAGACTCTAGTTTTTTGGCAGCCTAACAACGCCTTTCATTGAAAGTGTTATTCGCCAGTCTGTGCTGAAGGCTACATCAAGAGGAAACAAACCTTAGGGATAGAATGTAGAACTACTTTATTGTGTCAAGGTTCAAGAAGCTAGCCCAAACCGTGTATGATTTAGAGTTTGAACTACATTTGTCAATATAGAAGAAAACAGTGAACCCTAAAAATTAAAACTGTTACTGCAAACGAATGCTTCAACGTAGGAGAATGAAACTTGAGCATCCAAGTGGGAATTGGTGTACTGATCATTACTTGAAAGTATCATGAAGATTGGATGCAAAAATATGTGTTGAGATTTCAGAAGACTCTAGTTTTGGGAAGTTTGGCAACCCCTTTCAATAAAAGTGTTATTCGCCAGTAACTGCATTAGGCTACATCAAGAGGAAACAAACCTTAGAGATAGAACGTAGAACTACAGTATTTTGTCAAGTTTCAAGAAGCTAGCACAAACCGTGTTTGATTTAGAGTTCGAACTGCATCTGTCAATATAGGACAAAACAGAGTGAAACCTAAAAATTCAAACTGTTCCTGCAAACGAATGCTTCAACCTAGGAGAACGAAACTTGGGCATCCAAATTTGATTGGTGCACTGCTCATGACTTGAAAGTATCATGAAGGTCGGAAGAAAAAATATATGATGAGATTTCAGGAGACTGTAGTTTTTTGGCAGCCTAACAACGCCTTTCATTGAATGTGTTATTCGCCAGTCTCTGCTTAAGGGTACATCAAGAGGAAACAAACCTTAGGGATAGAACGTAGAACTACTTTGTTGTGTCATGTTTCAAGTAGCTAGCACAAACCGTGTTTGATTTAAAGTTCTAACTGCATCTGTCAATATAGGTTTAAACAGAGTGAAACCTAAAAATTCAAACTGTTCCTGCAAACGAATGCTTCAACCTAGAAGAACAAAACTTGGGCATCCAAGTGGGAATGGTGTACTGATCATTACTTGAATGTATCATGAAGATTGGATGAAAAAATATATGTTGAGATTTCAGGAGACTCTAGTTTTTTGAAAGTTTGGCAACCCCTTTCAATATAAGTGTTATTCGCCAGTCCCTGCATTAGGCTACATCAAGAGGAAACAAACCTTAGAGATAGAACGTAGAAAAACTTTATTGTGTCAAGTTTCAAGAAGCTAGCACAAACCGTGTTTGATTTAGAGTTCTAGCTGCATCTGTCAATATAGGAGAAAACAGAGGTGAAACCTAGAAATTCAAACTGTTACTGCAAACGAATGCATCAACCTAGGAGAACGAAACTTGGGCATCCAAGTTTGATTGGTGTACTGCTCATTACTTGAAAGTATCATTAAGGTCGGAAAAAAATATGTGTTGAGATTTCAGGAGACTCTAGTTTTTTGGCAGCCTAACAACGCCTTTCATTGAAAGTGTTATTCGCCAGTCTGTGCTGAAGGCTACAATCAAGAGGAAACAAACCTTAGGGGTAGAATGTAGAACTACTTTATTGTGCCAAGTTTCAAGAAGCTAGCCCAAACCGTGTATGATTTAGAGTTTGAACTACATTTGTCAATATAGAAGAAACAGTGAAACCTAAAAATTCAAACTGTTACTGCAAACGAATGCTTCAACGTAGGAGAATGAAACTTGAGCATCCAAGTGGGATTGGTGTACTGATCATTACTTGAAAGTATCATGAAGATTGGATGCAAAAATATATGTTGAGATTTCAGAAGACTCTAGTTTTTGGAAGTTTGGCAACCCCTTTCAATAAAAGTGTTATTCGCCAGTAACTGCATTAGGCTACATCAAGAGGAAAGAAACCTTAGAGATAGAACGTAGAACTACAGTATTTTGTCAAGTTTCAAGAAGCTAGCACAAACCGTGTTTGATTTAGAGTTCGAACTGCATCTGTCAATATAGGACAAAACAGAGTGAAACCTAAAAATTCAAACTGTTCCTGCAAACCGAATGCTTCAACCTAGGAGAACGAAACTTGGGCATCCAAGTTTGATTGGTGCACTGCTCATTACTTGAAAGTATCATGAAGGTCGGAAGAAAAAATATATGATGAGATTTCAGGAGACTGTAGTTTTTTGGCAGCCTAACAACGCCTTTCATTGAATGTGTTATTCGCCAGTCTCTGCTTAAGGGTACATCAAGAGGAAACAAACCTTAGGGATAGAACGTAGAACTACTTTATTGTGTCAAGTTTGAAGAAGCTAGCACAAACCGTGTTTGATTTAGAGTTCTAGCTGCATCTGTCAATATAGGAGAAAACAGAGTGAAACCTAAAAATTCAAACTGTTCCTGCAAACGAATGCTTCAACCTAGAAGAACAAAACTTGGGCATCCAAGTGGGAATGGTGTACTGATCATTACTTGAATGTATCATGAAGATTGGATGAAAAAATATATGTTGAGATTTCAGGAGACTCTAGTTTTTTGAAAGTTTGGCAACCCCTTTCAATATAAGTGTTATTCGCCAGTCCCTGCATTAGGCTACATCAAGAGGAACAAACCCTTAGAGATAGAACGTAGAACTACTTTATTGTGTCAAGTTTCAAGAAGCTAGCACAAACCGTGTTTGATTTAGAGTTCTAGCTGCATCTGTCAATATAGGAGAAACAGAGTGAAACCTAGAAATTCAAACTGTTACTGCAAACGAATGCTTCAACCTAGAAGAACAAAACTTGGGCATCCAATTGGGAATGGTGTACTGATCATTACTTGAATGTATCATGAAATTGGATGAAAAAATATATGTTGAGATTTCAGGAGACTCTAGTTTTTTGAAAGTATTGGGCTTTCAATATAAGTGTTATTCGCCAGTCCCTGCATTAGTCTACATCAAGAGGAAACAAACCTTCGAGATAGAACGTAGAACTACTTTATTGTGTCAAGTTTGAAGAAGCTAGCACAAACCGTGTTTGATTTAGAGTTCTAGCTGCATCTGTCAATATAGGAGAAAACAGAGTGAAACCTAGAAATTCAAACTGTAACTGCAAACGAATGCATCAAGCTAGGAGAACGAAACTTGGGCATCCAAGTTTGATTGGTGTACTGCTCATTACTTGAAAGTATCATTAAGGTCGGAAAAAATATGTGTTGAGATTTCAGGAGACTCTAGTTTTTTGGCAGCCTAACAACGCCTTTCATTGAAAGTGTTGTTCGCCAGTCTGTGCTGAAGGCTACATCAAGAGGAAACAAACCTTAGGGATAGAATGTAGAACTACTTTATTGTGTCAAGTTTCAAGAAGCTAGCCCAAACCGTGTATGATTTAGAGTTTGAACTACATTTGTCAATATAGGAGAAAGCAGAATGAAACCTAAAAATTCAAACTGTTACTGCAAACGAATGCTTCAACGTAGGAGAATGAAACTTGAGCATCCAAGTGGGATTGGTGTACTGATCATTACTCGAAAGTATCATGAAGATTGGATAAAAAAATATATGTTGAGATTTCAGAAGACTCTAGTTTTGGGAAGTTTGGCAACCCCTTTAAATAAAAGTGTTATTCGCCAGTGCCTGCATTAGGCTACATCAAGAGGAAACAAACCTTAGAGATAGAACATAGAACTACAGTATTTTGTCAAGTTTCAAGAAGCTAGCACAAACCGTGTTTGATTTAGAGTTCGAACTGCATCTGTCAATATAGGACAAAACAGAGTGAAACCTAAAAATTCAAACTGTTCCTGCAAACGAATGCTTCAACCTAGGAGAACGAAACTTGGGCATCCAAGTTTGATTGGTGCACTGCTCATTACTTGAAAGTATCATGAAGGTCGGAAGAAAAAATATATGATGAGATTTCAGGAGACTGTAGTTTTTTGGCAGCCTAACAACGCCTTTCATTGAATGTGTTATTCGCCAGTCTCTGCTTAAGGCTACATCAAGAGGAAACAAACCTTAGGGATAGAACGTAGAACTACTTTATTGTGTCATGTTTCAAGTAGCTAGCACAAACCGTGTTTGATTTAAAGTTCTAACTGCATCTGTCAATATAGGAGAAAACAGAGTGAAACCTAAAAATTTAAACTGTTCCTGCAAACGAATGCTTCAACCTAGAAGAACAAAACTTGGGCATCCAAGTGGGAATGGTGTACTGATCATTACTTGAATGTATCATGAAGATTGGATGAAAAAATATATGTTGAGATTTCAGGAGACTCCAGTTTTTTGAAAGTTTGGCAACCCCTTTAAATATAAGTGTTATTCG
>NW_027510430.1:0-34010 GCF_048772815.1 Callospermophilus lateralis
GTATGGTTTGTGTCCCATTGAAGTTTCCCTAGGAGGGAGTGGTGAAACACACTTTCGTTTGGAAGAGGTTGCCAAGCTTCCAAAATACTACGAGTGTCCAGAAATCTCAGCATATGTTTTTTCACCCAATCTTGAAGATACTTGGTGGTAATGAGCAGTACACCAATCCCACTTGGCTCAGCAAATTTCATTCTTCTAGGTTGAAGCATTCGTTTGCAATAAGAGTTTGAACTTTCAGGTTTCACTCTGTTTTCTCCTATATTGATACATGAATTTGGAACTCTAAATCAAGCACGGTTTGTGCTAGCCCCTTGAAACTTGACACAATAAAGTAGTTCTAAGTTCTATGTGTACGGTTTGTTTCCTCTTGAAGTAGCCCTAGGAGGGAGTGGTGAAACACACTTTCGTTTGAAACGGGTTGCCAAGCTTCCAAAAAACTACGAGTGTCCTGAAATCTCAGCATATGTTTCTTCACCCAATCTTGAAGATACTTGGTGATAATGAGCAGTACACCAATCCCACTGGGTTCAGCAAATTTCGTTCTTCTAGGTTGAAGCATTCGTTGGCAGTAAGAGTTTGAATTTTCAGGTTTCACTCTGTTTTCTCCTATATTGATAGATGAATTTGGAACTCCAAATCAAACACGGTTTGTGCTAGCCCCTTGAAACTGGACACAATAAAGTAGTTCTAAGTTCTATCTGTATGGTTTGTGTCCAATTGAAGTTTCCCTAGGAGGGAGTGGTGAAACACACTTTCGTTTGGAAGAGGTTGCCAAGCTTCCAAAATACTACGAGTGTCCTGAAATCTCAGCATATGTTTTTTCACCCAATCTTGAAGATACTTGGTGGTAATGAGCAGTACACCAATCCCACTTGGCTCAGCAAATTTCGTTCTTCTAGGTTGAAGCATTCGTTTGCAATAAGAGTTTGAATTTTCAGGTTTCACTCTGTTTTCTCCTATATTGATACATGAATTTGGAACTCTAAATCAAGCACGGTTTGTGCTAGCCCCTTGAAACTTGACACAATAAAGTAGTTCTAAGTTCTATGTGTACGGATTGTTTCCTTTTGAAGTAGCCCTAGGAGGGAGGGGTGAAACACACTTTCGTTTGAAACGGGTTGCCAAGCTTCCAAAAAACTACGAGTGTCCTGAAATCTCAGCATATGTTTTTTCACCCATCTTGAAGATACTTGGAGATAATGAGCAGTACACCAATCCCACTGGGTTCAGCAAATTTCGTTCTTCTAGGTTGAACCATTCGTTTGCAATAAGAGTTTGAGTTTTCAGGTTTCACTCTGTTTTCTCCTATATTGATAAATGAATTTGGAACTCTAAATCAAGAACGGTTTGTGCTAGCCCCTTGAAACTTGACACAATAAAGTAGTTCTAAGTTCTCTCTGTATGGTTTGTGTCCCATTGAAGTTTCCCTAGGAGGGAGTGGTGAAACACACTTTCGTTTGGAAGAGGTTGCCAAGCTTCCAAAATACTACGAGTGTTCAGAAATCTCAGCATATGTTTTTTCACCCAATCTTGAAGATACTTGGTGGTAATGAGCAGTACACCAATCCCACTTGGATCAGCAAATTTCATTCTTCTAGGTTGAAGCATTCGTTTGCAATAAGAGTTTGAATTTTCAGGTTTCACTCTGTTTTCTCCTATATTGATACATGAATTTGGAACTATAAATCAAGCACGGTTTGTGCTATCCCCTTGAAACTTGACACAATAAAGTAGTTCTAAGTTCTATGTGTACGGTTTGTTTTTTCTTGAAGTAGCCCTAGGAGGGAGTGGTGAAACACACTTTCGTTTGAAACGGGTTGCCAAGCTTCCAAAAAACTACGAGTGTCCTGAAATCTCAGCATATGTTTCTTCACCCAATCTTGAAGATACTTGGTGATAATGAGCAGTACACCAATCCCACTGGGTTCAGCAAATTTCGTTCTTCTAGGTTGAAGCATTCGTTGGCAGTAAGAGTTTGAATTTTCAGGTTTCACTCTGTTTTCTCCTATATTGATAGATGAATTTGGAACTCCAAATCAAACACGGTTTGTGCTAGCCCCTTGAAACTGGAAACAATAAAGTAGTTCTAAGTTCTATCTGTATGGTTTGTGTCCAATTGAAGTTTCCCTAGGAGGGAGTGGTGAAACACACTTTCGTTTGGAATAGGTTGCCAAGCATCCAAAATACTACGAGTGTCCTGAAATCTCAGCATATGTTTTTTCACCCAATCTTGAAGATACTTGGTGGTAATGAGCAGTACACCAATCCCACTTGGCTCAGCAAATTTCGTTCTTCTAGGTTGAAGCATTCATTTGCAATAAGAGTTTGAATTTTCAGGTTTCACTCTGTTTTCTCCTATATTGATACATGAATTTGGAACTCTAAATAAGGACGGTTTGTGCTAGACCCTTGAAACTTGACACAATAAAGTATTTCTAAGTTCTATGTGTATGGTTTGTTTCCTCTTAAAGTAGCCCTAGGAGGGAGTGGTGAAACACACTTTCGTTTGAAACGGGTTGCCAAGCTTCCAAAAAACTACGAGTGTCCTGAAATCTCAGCATATGTTTTTTCACCCAATCTTGAAGATACTTGGTGATAATGAGCAGTACACCAATCCCACTGGGTTCAGCAAATTTCGTTCTTCTAGGTTGAAGCATTCGTTGGCA
Organism: Callospermophilus lateralis; assembly: GCF_048772815.1. Lineage (NCBI taxonomy): Eukaryota > Metazoa > Chordata > Mammalia > Rodentia > Sciuridae > Callospermophilus > Callospermophilus lateralis. The sequence goes on from NW_027510430.1 coordinate 2,667, forward strand.
GTAAGAGTTTGAATTTTCAGGTTTCACTCTGTTTTCTCCTATATTGATAGATGAATTTGGAACTCCAAATCAAACACGGATTCTGCTAGCCCCTTGAAATTTGACACAATAAAGTAGTTCTAAGTTTTATCTGTATGGTTTGTGTCCAATTGAAGTTTCCCTAGGAGGGAGTGGTGAAACACACTTTCGTTTGGAAGAGGTTGCCAAGCTTCCAAAATACTACGAGTGTCCTGAAATCTCAGCATATGTTTTTTCACCCAATCTTGAAGATACTTGGTGGTAATGAGCAGTACACCAATCCCACTTGGCTCAGCAAATTTCGTTCTTCTAGGTTGAAGCATTCGTTTGCAATAAGAGTTTGAATTTTCAGGTTTCACTCTGTTTTCTCCTATATTGATACATGAATTTGGAACTCTAAATCAAGCACGGTTTGTGCTAGCCCCTTGAAACTTGACACAATAAAGTAGTTCTAAGTTCTATGTGTACGGATTGTTTCCTTTTGAAGTAGCCCTAGGAGGGAGGGGTGAAACACACTTTCGTTTGAAACGGGTTGCCAAGCTTCCAAAAAACTACGAGTGTCCTGAAATCTCAGCATATGTTTTTTCACCCATCTTGAAGATACTTGGAGATAATGAGCAGTACACCAATCCCACTGGGTTCAGCAAATTTCGTTCTTCTAGGTTGAAGCATTCGTTGGCAGTAAGAGTTTGAATTTTCAGGTTTCACTCTGTTTTCTCCTATATTGATAGATGAATTTGGAACTACAAATCAAACACGGTTTGTGCTAGCCCCTTGAAACTGGACACAATAAAGTAGTTCTAAGTTCTATCTGTATGGTTTGTGTCCAATTGAAGTTTCCCTAGGAGGGAGTGGTGAAACACACTTTCGTTTGGAAGAGGTTGCCAAGCTTCCAAAATACTACGAGTGTCCTGAAATCTCAGCATATGTTTTTTCACCCAATCTTGAAGATACTTTCTGGTAATGAGCAGTACCCCAATCCCACTTGGCTCAGCAAATTTCGTTCTTCTAGGTTGAAGCATTCGTTTGCAATAAGAGTTTGAATTTTCAGGTTTCACTCTGTTTTCTCCTATATTGAGACATGAATTTGGAACTCTAAATCAAGCACGGTTTGTGCTAGCCCCTTGAAACTTGACACAATAAAGTAGTTCTAAGTTCTATGTGTATGGTTTGTTTCCTCTTGAAGTAGCCCTAGGAGGGAGTGGTGAAACACACTTTCGTTTGAAAAGGGTTCCCAAGCTTCCAAAAAACTACGAGTGTCCTGAAATCTCAGCATATGTTTTTTCACCCAATCTTGAAGATACTTGGTGATAATGAGCAGTACACCAATACCACTGGGTTCAGCAAATTTAGTTCTTCTAGGTTGAAGCATTCGTTGGCAGTAAGAGTTTGAATTTTCAGGTTTCACTCTGTTTTCTCCTATATTGATAGATGAATTTGGAACTCCAAATCAAACACGGATTGTGCTAGCCCCTTGAAACTGGACACAATAAAGTAGTTCTAAGTTCTATCTGTATGGTTGTGTCCAATTGAAGTTTCCCTAGGAGGGAGTGGTGAAACACACTTTCGTTTTAATAGGTTGCCAAGCATCCAAAATACTACGAGTGTCCTGAAATCTCAGCATATGTTTTTTCACCCAATCTTGAAGATACTTGGTGGTAATGAGCAGTACACCAATCCCACTTGGCTCAGCAAATTTCGTTCTTCTAGGTTGAAGCATTCGTTTGCAATAAGAGTTTGAATTTTCAGGTTTCACTCTGTTTTCTCCTATATTGATACATGAATTTGGAACTCTAAATCAAGCACGGTTTGTGCTAGCCCCTTGAAACTTGACACAATAAAGTAGTTCTAAGTTCTATGTGTATGGTTTGTTTCCTCTTGAAGTAGCCCTAGGAGGGAGTGGTGAAACACACTTTCGTTTGAAACGGGTTGCCAAGCTTCCAAAAAACTACGAGTGTCCTGAAATCTCAGCATATGTTTTTTCACCCAATCTTGAAGATACTTGGTGATAATGAGCAGTACACCAATCCCACTGGGTTCAGCAAATTTCGTTCTTCTAGGTTGAAGCATTCGTTGGCAGTAAGAGTTTGAATTTTCAGGTTTCACTCTGTTTTCTCCTATATTGATAGATGAATTTGGAACTCCAAATCAAACACGGTTTGTGCTAGCCCCTTGAAACTGGACACAATAAAGTAGTTCTAAGTTCTATCTGTATGGTTTGTGTCCAATTGAAGTTTCCCTAGGAGGTAGTGGTGAAACACACTTTCGTTTGGAAGAGATGCCAAGCTTCCAAAATACTACGAGTGTCCTGAAATCTCAGCGTATGTTTTTTCACCCAATCTTGAAGATACTTGGTGGTAATGAGTAGTACACCAATCCCACTTGGCTCAGCAAATTTCGTTCTTCTAGGTTGAAGCATTCGTTTGCAATAAGAGTTTGAATTTTCAGGTTTCACTCTGTTTTCTCCTATATTGAGACAAGAATTTGGAACTCTAAATCAAGCACGGTTTGTGCTAGCCCCTTGAAACTTGACACAATAAAGTAGTTCTAAGTTCTATGTGTATGGTTTGTTTCCTCTTGAAGTAGCCCTAGGAGGGAGTGGTGAAACACACTTTCGTTTGAAACGGGTTGCCAAGCTTCCAAAAAATTACGAGTGTCCTGAAATCTCAGCATATGTTTTTTCACCCAATCTTGAAGATACTTGGTGATAATGAGCAGTACACCAATACCACTGGGTTCAGCAAATTTCGTTCTTCTAGGTTGAAGCATTCGTTGGCAGTAAGAGTTTGAATTTTCAGGTTTTACTCTGTTTTCTCCTATATTGATAGATGAATTTGGAACTCCAAATCAAACACGGTTTGTGCTAGCCCCTTGAAACTGGACACAATAAAGTAGTTCTAAGTTCTATCTGTATGGTTTGTGTCCAATTGAAGTTTCCCTAGGAGGGAGTGGTGAAACACACATTCGTTTGGAATAGGTTGCCAAGCATCCAAAATACTACGAGTGTCCTGAAATCTCAGCATATGTTTTTTCACCCAATCTTGAAGATACTTGGTGGTAATGAGCAGTACACCAATCCCACTTGGCTCAGCAAATTTGGTTCTTCTAGGTTGAAGCATTCGTTTGCAATAAGAGTTTCAATTTTCAGGTTTCACTCTGTTTTCTCCTATATTGATACATGAATTTGGAACTCTAAATCAAGCACGGTTTGTGCTAGCCCCTTGAAACTTGACACAATAAAGTAGTTCTAAGTTCTATGTGTATGGTTTTTTCCTCTTGAAGTAGCCCTAGGAGGGAGTGGTGAAACACACTTTCGTTTGAAATGGGTTGCCAAGCTTCCAAAAAACTACGAGTGTCCTGAAATCTCAGCATATGTTTTTTCACCCAATCTTGAAGATACTTGGTGATAATGAGCAGTACACCAATCCCACTGGGTTCAGCAAATTTCGTTCTTCTAGGTTGAAGCATTCGTTGGCAGTAAGAGTTTGAATTTTCAGGTTTCACTCTGTTTTCTCCTATATTGATAGATGAATTTGGAACTCCAAATCAAACACGGTTTGTGCTAGCCCCTTGAAACTGGACACAATAAAGTAGTTCTAAGTTCTATCTGTATGGTTTGTGTCCAATTGAAGTTTCCCTAGGAGGTAGTGGTGAAACACACTTTCGTTTGGAAGAGATGCCAAGCTTCCAAAATACTACGAGTGTCCTGAAATCTCAGCGTATGTTTTTTCACCCAATCTTGAAGATACTTGGTGGTAATGAGTAGTACACCAATCCCACTTGGCTCAGCAAATTTCGTTCTTCTAGGTTGAAGCATTCGTTTGCAATAAGAGTTTGAATTTTCAGGTTTCACTCTGTTTTCTCCTATATTGAGACAAGAATTTGGAACTCTAAATCAAGCACGGTTTGTGCTAGCCCCTTGAAACTTGACACAATAAAGTAGTTCTAAGTTCTATGTGTATGGTTTGTTTCCTCTTGAAGTAGCCCTAGGAGGGAGTGGTGAAACACACTTTCGTTTGAAACGGGTTGCCAAGCTTCCAAAAAATTACGAGTGTCCTGAAATCTCAGCATATGTTTTTTCACCCAATCTTGAAGATACTTGGTGATAATGAGCAGTACACCAATACCACTGGGTTCAGCAAATTTCGTTCTTCTAGGTTGAAGCATTCGTTGGCAGTAAGAGTTTGAATTTTCAGGTTTTACTCTGTTTTCTCCTATATTGATAGATGAATTTGGAACTCCAAATCAAACACGGTTTGTGCTAGCCCCTTGAAACTGGACACAATAAAGTAGTTCTAAGTTCTATCTGTATGGTTTGTGTCCAATTGAAGTTTCCCTAGGAGGGAGTGGTGAAACACACATTCGTTTGGAATAGGTTGCCAAGCATCCAAAATACTACGAGTGTCCTGAAATCTCAGCATATGTTTTTTCACCCAATCTTGAAGATACTTGGTGGTAATGAGCAGTACACCAATCCCACTTGGCTCAGCAAATTTGGTTCTTCTAGGTTGAAGCATTCGTTTGCAATAAGAGTTTGAATTTTCAGGTTTCACTCTGTTTTCTCCTATATTGATACATGAATTTGGAACTCTAAATCAAGCACGGTTTGTGCTAGCCCCTTGAAACTTGACACAATAAAGTAGTTCTAAGTTCTATGTGTATGGTTTGTTTCCTCTTGAAGTAGCCCTAGGAGGGAGTGGTGAAACACACTTTCGTTTGAAACGGGTTGCCAAGCTTCCAAAAAACTACGAGTGTCCTGAAATCTCAGCATATGTTTTTTCACCCAATCTTGAAGATACTTGGTGATAATGAGCAGTACACCAATCCCACTGGGTTCAGCAAATTTCGTTCTTCTAGGTTGAAGCATTCGTTGGCAGTAAGAGTTTGAATTTTCAGGTTTCACTCTGTTTTCTCCTATATTGATAGATGAATTTGGAACTCCAAATCAAACACGGTTTGTGCTAGCCCCTTGAAACTGGACACAATAAAGGAGTTCTAAGTTCTATCTGTATGGTTTGTGTCCAATTGAAGTTTCCCTAGGAGGGAGTGGTGAAACACACTTTCGTTTGGAAGAGGTTGCCAAGCTTCCAAAATTCTACGAGTGTCCTGCAATCTCAGCATATGTTTTTTCACCCAATCTTGAAGATACTTGGTGGTAATGAGCAGTACACCAATCCCACTTGGCTCAGCAAATTTCGTTCTTCTAGGTTGAAGCATTCGTTTGCAATAAGAGTTTGAATTTTCAGGTTTCACTCTGTTTTCTCCTATATTGATACATGAATTTGGAACTCTAAATCAAGCACGGTTTGTGCTAGCCCCTTGAAACATGACACAATAAAGTAGTTCTAAGTTCTATGTCTATGGTTTGTTTCCTCTTGATGTAGCCCTAGGAGGGAGTGGTGAAACACACATTCGTTTGAAACGGGTTGCCAAGATTCCAAAAAAATACGAGTGTCCTGAAATCTCAGCATATGTTTTTTCACCCAATCTTGAAGATACTTTCTGGTAATGAGCAGTACACCAATCCCACTTGGCTCAGCAAATTTCGTTCTTCTAGGTTGAAGCATTCGTTTGCAATAAGAGTTTGAATTTTCAGTTTTCACTCTGTTTTCTCCTATATTGATACAAGAATTTGGAACTCTAAATCAAGCACGGTTTGTGCTAGCCCCTTGAAACTTGACACAATAAAGTAGTTCTAAGTTCTATGTGTACGGTTTTTTTCCTCTTGAAGTAGCCCTAGGAGGGAGTGGTGAAACACACTTTCGTTTGAAACGGGTTGCCAAGCTTCCAAAAAACTACGAGTGTCCTGAAATCTCAGCATATGTTTTTTCACCCATTCTTGAAGATACTTGGTGATAATGAGCAGTACACCAATCCCACTGGGTTCGCAAATTTCGTTCTTCTAGGTTGAAGCATTCGTTGGCAGTAAGAGTTTGAATTTTCAGGTTTCACTCTGTTTTCTCCTATATTGATAGATGAATTTGGAACTCCAAATCAAACACGGTTTGTGCTAGCCCCTTGAAACTGGACACAATAAAGTAGTTCTAAGTTCTATCTGTATGGTTTGTGTCCAATTGAAGTTCCCTGGGAGGGAATGCTGAAACACACTTTCGTTTGGAAGAGGTTGCCAAGCTTCCAAAGTACTACGAGTGTCCTGAAATCTCAGCATATGTTTTTTCACCCAATCTTGAAGATACTTTCTGGTAATGAGCAGTACACCAATCCCACTTGGCTCAGCAAATTTCGTTCTTCTAGGTTGAAGCATTCGTTTGCAATAAGAGTTTGAATTTTCAGGTTTCACTCTGTTTTCTCCTATATTGATACATGAATTTGGAACTCTAAATCAAGCACGGTTTGTGCTAGCCCCTTGAAACTTGACACAATAAAGTAGTTCTAAGTTCTATGTGTATGGTTTGTTTTCTCTTGAAGTAGCCCTAGGAGGGAGTGGTGAAACATACTTTCGTTTGAAACGGGTTGCCAAGCTTCCAAAAAACTACGAGTGTCCTGAAATTTCAGCATATGTTTTTTTCACCCATTCTTGAAGATACTTGGTGATAATGAGCAGTACACCAATCCCACTGGGTTCAGCAAATTTCGTTCTTCTAGGTTGAAGCATTCGTTGGCATTGAGAGTTTGAATTTTCAGGTTTCACTCTGTTTTCTCCTATATTGATAGATGAATTTGGAACTCCAAATTAAACACGGTTTGTGCTAGCCCCTTGAAACTGGACACAATAAAGTAGTTCTAAGTTCTCTCTGTATGGTTTGTGTCCCATTGAAGTTTCCCTAGGAGGGAGTGGTGAAACACACTTTCGTTTGGAAGAGGTTGCCAAGCTTCCAAAATACTACGAGTGTCCAGAAATCTCAGCATATGTTTTTTCACCCAATCTTGAAGATACTTGGTGGTAATGAGCAGTACACCAATCCCACTTGGCTCAGCAAATTTCATTCTTCTAGGTTGAAGCATTCGTTTGCAATAAGAGTTTGAACTTTCAGGTTTCACTCTGTTTTCTCCTATATTGATACATGAATTTGGAACTCTAAATCAAGCACGGTTTGTGCTAGCCCCTTGAAACTTGACACAATAAAGTAGTTCTAAGTTCTATGTGTACGGTTTGTTTCCTCTTGAAGTAGCCCTAGGAGGGAGTGGTGAAACACACTTTCGTTTGAAACGGGTTGCCAAGCTTCCAAAAAACTACGAGTGTCCTGAAATCTCAGCATATGTTTCTTCACCCAATCTTGAAGATACTTGGTGATAATGAGCAGTACACCAATCCCACTGGGTTCAGCAAATTTCGTTCTTCTAGGTTGAAGCATTCGTTGGCAGTAAGAGTTTGAATTTTCAGGTTTCACTCTGTTTTCTCCTATATTGATAGATGAATTTGGAACTCCAAATCAAACACGGTTTGTGCTAGCCCCTTGAAACTGGACACAATAAAGTAGTTCTAAGTTCTATCTGTATGGTTTGTGTACAATTGAAGTTTCCCTAGGAGGGAGTGGTGAAACACACTTTCGTTTGGAAGAGGTTGCCAAGCTTCCAAAATACTACGAGTGTCCTGAAATCTCAGCATATGTTTTTTCACCCAATCTTGAAGATACTTGGTGGTAATGAGCAGTACACCAATCCCACTTGGCTCAGCAAATTTCGTTCTTCTAGGTTGAAGCATTCGTTTGCAATAAGAGTTTGAATTTTCAGGTTTCACTCTGTTTTCTCCTATATTGATACATGAATTTGGAACTCTAAATCAAGCACGGTTTGTGCTAGCCCCTTGAAACTTGACACAATAAAGTAGTTCTAAGTTCTATGTGTACGGATTGTTTCCTTTTGAAGTAGCCCTAGGAGGGAGGGGTGAAACACACTTTCGTTTGAAACGGGTTGCCAAGCTTCCAAAAAACTACGAGTGTCTGAAATCTCAGCATATGTTTTTTCACCCATCTTGAAGATACTTGGAGATAATGAGCAGTACACCAATCCCACTGGGTTCAGCAAATTTCGTTCTTCTAGGTTGAACCATTCTTTGCAATAAGAGTTTGAGTTTTCAGGTTTCACTCTGTTTTCTCCTATATTGATAAATGAATTTGGAACTCTAAATCAAGAACGGTTTGTGCTAGCCCCTTGAAACTTGACACAATAAAGTAGTTCTAAGTTCTCTCTGTATGGTTTGTGTCCCATTGAAGTTTCCCTAGGAGGGAGTGGTGAAACACACTTTCGTTTGGAAGAGGTTGCCAAGCTTCCAAAATACTACGAGTGTTCAGAAATCTCAGCATATGTTTTTTCACCCAATCTTGAAGATACTTGGTGGTAATGAGCAGTACACCAATCCCACTTGGAATCAGCAATTTCATTCTTCTAGGTTGAAGCATTCGTTTGCAATAAGAGTTTGAATTTTCAGGTTTCACTCTGTTTTCTCCTATATTGATACATGAATTTGGAACTATAAATCAAGCACGGTTTGTGCTAGCCCCTTGAAACTTGACACAATAAAGTAGTTCTAAGTTCTATGTGTACGGTTTGTTTTTTCTTGAAGTAGCCCTAGGAGGGAGTGGTGAAACACACTTTCGTTTGAAACGGGTTGCCAAGCTTCCAAAAAACTACGAGTGTCCTGAAATCTCAGCATATGTTTCTTCACCCAATCTTGAAGATACTTGGTGATAATGAGCAGTACACCAATCCCACTGGGTTCAGCAAATTTCGTTCTTCTAGGTTGAAGCATTCGTTGGCAGTAAGAGTTTGAATTTTCAGGTTTCACTCTGTTTTCTCCTATATTGATAGATGAATTTGGAACTCCAAATCAAACACGGTTTGTGCTAGCCCCTTGAAACTGGAAACAATAAAGTAGTTCTAAGTTCTATCTGTATGGTGTGTCCAATTGAAGTTTCCCTAGGAGGGAGTGGTGAAACACACTTTCGTTTGGAATAGGTTGCCAAGCATCCAAAATACTACGAGTGTCCTGAAATCTCAGCATATGTTTTTTCACCCAATCTTGAAGATACTTGGTGGTAATGAGCAGTACACCAATCCCACTTGGCTCAGCAAATTTCGTTCTTCTAGGTTGAAGCATTCATTTGCAATAAGAGTTTGAATTTTCAGGTTTCACTCTGTTTTCTCCTATATTGATACATGAATTTGGAACTCTAAATAAGGACGGTTTGTGCTAGACCCTTGAAACTTGACACAATAAAGTAGTTCTAAGTTCTATGTGTATGGTTTGTTTCCTCTTAAAGTAGCCCTAGAAGGGAGTGGTGAAACACACTTTCGTTTGAAACGGGTTGCCAAGCTTCCAAAAAACTACGAGTGTCCTGAAATCTCAGCATATGTTTTTTCACCCAATCTTGAAGATACTTGGTGATAATGAGCAGTACACCAATCCCACTGGGTTCAGCAAATTTCGTTCTTCTAGGTTGAAGCATTCGTTGGCAGTAAGAGTTTGAATTTTCAGGTTTCACTCTGTTTTCTCCTATATTGATAGATGAATTTGGAACTCCAAATCAAACACGGATTCTGCTAGCCCCTTGAAATTTGACACAATAAAGTAGTTCTAAGTTTTATCTGTATGGTTTGTGTCCAATTGAAGTTTCCCTAGGAGGGAGTGGTGAAACACACTTTCGTTTGGAAGAGGTTGCCAAGCTTCCAAAATACTACGAGTGTCCTGAAATCTCAGCATATGTTTTTTCACCCAATCTTGAAGATACTTGGTGGTAATGAGCAGTACACCAATCCCACTTGGCTCAGCAAATTTCGTTCTTCTAGGTTGAAGCATTCGTTTGCAATAAGAGTTTGAATTTTCAGGTTTCACTCTGTTTTCTCCTATATTGATACATGAATTTGGAACTCTAAATCAAGCACGGTTTGTGCTAGCCCCTTGAAACTTGACACAATAAAGTAGTTCTAAGTTCTATGTGTATGGTTTGTTTTCTCTTGAAGTAGCCCTAGGAGGGAGTGGTGAAACATACTTTCGTTTGAAACGGGTTGCCAAGCTTCCAAAAAACTACGAGTGTCCTGAAATTTCAGCATATGTTTTTTCACCCATTCTTGAAGATACTTGGTGATAATGAGCAGTACACCAATCCCACTGGGTTCAGCAAATTTCGTTCTTCTAGGTTGAAGCATTCGTTGGCATTGAGAGTTTGAATTTTCAGGTTTCACTCTGTTTTCTCCTATATTGATAGATGAATTTGGAACTCCAAATTAAACACGGTTTGTGCTAGCCCCTTGAAACTGGACACAATAAAGTAGTTCTAAGTTCTCTCTGTATGGTTTGTGTCCCATTGAAGTTTCCCTAGGAGGGAGTGGTGAAACACACTTTCGTTTGGAAGAGGTTGCCAAGCTTCCAAAATACTACGAGTGTCCTGAAATCTCAGCATATGTTTTTTCACCCAATCTTGAAGATACTTGGTGGTAATGAGCAGTACACCAATCCCACTTGGCTCAGCAAATTTCGTTCTTCTAGGTTGAAGCATTCGTTTGCAATAAGAGTTTGAATTTTCAGGTTTCACTCTGTTTTCTCCTATATTGATACATGAATTTGGAACTCTAAATCAAGCACGGTTTGTGCTAGCCCCTTGAAACTTGACACAATAAAGTAGTTCTAAGTTCTATGTGTATGGTTTGTTTTCTCTTGAAGTAGCCCTAGGAGGGAGTGGTGAAACATACTTTCGTTTGAAACGGGTTGCCAAGCTTCCAAAAAACTACGAGTGTCCTGAAATTTCAGCATATGTTTTTTCACCCATTCTTGAAGATACTTGGTGATAATGAGCAGTACACCAATCCCACTGGGTTCAGCAAATTTCGTTCTTCTAGGTTGAAGCATTCGTTGGCATTGAGAGTTTGAATTTTCAGGTTTCACTCTGTTTTCTCCTATATTGATAGATGAATTTGGAACTCCAAATTAAACACGGTTTGTGCTAGCCCCTTGAAACTGGACACAATAATGTAGTTCTAAGTTCTCTCTGTATGGTTTGTGTCCCATTGAAGTTTCCCTAGGAGGGAGTGGTGAAACACACTTTCGTTTGGAAGAGGTTGCCAAGCTTCCAAAATACTACGAGTGTCCTGAAATCTCAGCATATGTTTTTTCACCCAATCTTGAAGATACTTGGTGGTAATGAGCAGTACACCAATCCCACTTGGCTCAGCAAATTTCATTCTTCTAGGTTGAAGCATTCGTTTGCAATAAGAGTTTGAATTTTCAGGTTTCACTCTGTTTTCTCCTATATTGATACATGAATTTGGAACTCTAAATCAAGCACGGTTTGTGCTAGCCCCTTGAAACTTGACACAATAAAGTAGTTCTAAGTTCTATGTGTACGGTTTGTTTCCTCTTGAAGTAGCCCTAGGAGGGAGTGGTGAAACACACTTTCGTTTGAAACGGGTTGCCAAGCTTCCAAAAAACTACGAGTGTCCTGAAATCTCAGCATATGTTTCTTCACCCAATCTTGAAGATACTTGGTGATAATGAGCAGTACACCAATCCCACTGGGTTCAGCAAATTTCGTTCTTCTAGGTTGAAGCATTCGTTGGCAGTAAGAGTTTGAATTTTCAGGTTTCACTCTGTTTTCTCCTATATTGATAGATGAATTTGGAACTCCAAATCAAACACGGTTTGTGCTAGCCCCTTGAAACTGGACACAATAAAGTAGTTCTAAGTTCTATCTGTATGGTTTGTGTCCAATTGAAGTTTCCCTGGGAGGGAATGCTGAAACACACTTTCGTTTGGAAGAGGTTGCCAAGCCTTCAAAGTACTACGAGTGTCCTGAAATCTCAGCATATGTTTTTCACCCAATCTTGAAGATACTTTCTGGTAATGAGCAGTACACCAATCCCACTTGGCTCAGCAAATTTCGTTCTTCTAGGTTGAAGCATTCGTTTGCAATAAGAGTTTGAATTTTCAGGTTTCACTCTGTTTTCTCCTATATTGATACATGAATTTGGAACTCTAAATCAAGCATGGTTTGTGCTAGCCCCTTGAAACTTGACACAATAAAGTAGTTCTAAGTTCTATGTGTATGGTTTGTTTCCTCTTGAAGTAGCCGTAGGAGGGAGTGGTGAAACACACTTTCGTTTGAAACGGGTTGCCAAGCTTCCAAAAAACTACGAGTGTCCTGAAATCTCAGCATATGTTTTTTCACCCAATCTTGAAGATACTTGGTGATAATGAGCAGTACACCAATCCCACTGGGTTCAGCAAATTTCGTTCTTCTAGGTTGAAGCATTCGTTGGCAGTAAGAGTTTGAATTTTCAGGTTTCACTCTGTTTTCTCCTATATTGATAGATGAATTTGGAACTCCAAATCAAACACGGATTCTGCTAGCCCCTTGAAATTGACACAATAAAGTAGTTCTAAGTTTTATCTGTATGGTTTGTGTCCAATTGAAGTTTCCCTAGGAGGGAGTGGTGAAACACACTTTCGTTTGGAAGAGGTTGCCAAGCTTCCAAAATACTACGAGTGTCCTGAAATCTCAGCATATGTTTTTTCACCCAATCTTGAAGATACTTGGTGGTAATGAGCAGTACACCAATCCCACTTGGCTCAGCAAATTTCGTTCTTCTAGGTTGAAGCATTCGTTTGCAATAAGAGTTTGAATTTTCAGGTTTCACTCTGTTTTCTCCTATATTGATACATGAATTTGGATCTCTAAATCAAGCACGGTTTGTGCTAGCCCCTTGAAACATGACACAATAAAGTAGTTCTAAGTTCTATGTGTATGGTTTGTTTTCTCTTGAAGTAGCCCTAGGAGGGAGTGGTGAAACACACTTTCGTTTGAAACGGGTTGCCAAGCTTCCAAAAAACTACGAGTGTCCTGAAATTTCAGCATATGTTTTTTCACCCATTCTTGAAGATACATGGTGATAATGAGCAGTACACCAATCCCACTGGGTTCAGCAAATTTCGTTCTTCTAGGTTGAAGCATTCGTTGGCATTGAGAGTTTGAATTTTCAGGTTTCACTCTGTTTTCTCCTATATTGATAGATGAATTTGGAACTCCAAATTAAACACGGTTTGTGCTAGCCCCTTGAAACTGGACACAATAAAGTAGTTCTAAGTTCTCTCTGTATGGTTTGTGTCCCATTGAAGTTTCCCTAGGAGGGAGTGGTGAAACACACTTTCGTTTGGAAGAGGTTGCCAAGCTTCCAAAATACTACGAGTGTCCAGAAATCTCAGCATATGTTTTTTCACCCAATCTTGAAGATACTTGGTGGTAATGAGCAGTACACCAATCCCACTTGGCTCAGCAAATTTCATTCTTCTAGGTTGAAGCATTCGTTTGCAATAAGAGTTTGAACTTTCAGGTTTCACTCTGTTTTCTCCTATATTGATACATGAATTTGGAACTCTAAATCAAGCACGGTTTGTGCTAGCCCCTTGAAACTTGACACAATAAAGTAGTTCTAAGTTCTATGTGTACGGTTTGTTTCCTCTTGAAGTAGCCCTAGGAGGGAGTGGTGAAACACACTTTCGTTTGAAACGCGTTGCCAAGCTTCCAAAAAACTACGAGTGTCCTGAAATCTCAGCATATGTTTCTTCACCCAATCTTGAAGATACTTGGTGATAATGAGCAGTACACCAATCCCACTGGGTTCAGCAAATTTCGTTCTTCTAGGTTGAAGCATTCGTTGGCAGTAAGAGTTTGAATTTTCAGGTTTCACTCTGTTTTCTCCTATATTGATAGATGAATTTGGAACTCCAAATCAAACACGGTTTGTGCTAGCCCCTTGAAACTGGACACAATAAAGTAGTTCTAAGTTCTATCTGTATGGTTTGTGTCCAATTGAAGTTTCCCTAGGAGGGAGTGGTGAAACACACTTTCGTTTGGAAGAGGTTGCCAAGCTTCCAAAATACTACGAGTGTCCTGAAATCTCAGCATATGTTTTTTCACCCAATCTTGAAGATACTTGGTGGTAATGAGCAGTACACCAATCCCACTTGGCTCAGCAAATTTCGTTCTTCTAGGTTGAAGCATTCGTTTGCAATAAGAGTTTGAATTTTCAGGTTTCACTCTGTTTTCTCCTATATTGATACATGAATTTGGAACTCTAAATCAAGCACGGTTTGTGCTAGCCCCTTGAAACTTGACACAATAAAGTAGTTCTAAGTTCTATGTGTACGGATTGTTTCCTTTTGAAGTAGCCCTAGGAGGGAGGGGTGAAACACACTTTCGTTTGAAACGGGTTGCCAAGCTTCCAAAAAACTACGAGTGTCCTGAAATCTCAGCATATGTTTTTTCACCCATCTTGAAGATACTTGGAGATAATGAGCAGTACACCAATCCCACTGGGTTCAGCAAATTTCGTTCTTCTAGGTTGAACCATTCGTTTGCAATAAGAGTTTGAGTTTTCAGGTTTCACTCTGTTTTCTCCTATATTGATAAATGAATTTGGAACTCTAAATCAAGAACGGTTTGTGCTAGCCCCTTGAAACTTGACACAATAAAGTAGTTCTAAGTTCTCTCTGTATGGTTTGTGTCCCATTGAAGTTTCCCTAGGAGGGAGTGGTGAAACACACTTTCGTTTGGAAGAGGTTGCCAAGCTTCCAAAATACTACGAGTGTTCAGAAATCTCAGCATAGGTTTTTTCACCCAATCTTGAAGATACTTGGTGGTAATGAGCAGTACACCAATCCCACTTGGATCAGCAAATTTCATTCTTCTAGGTTGAAGCATTCGTTTGCAATAAGAGTTTGAATTTTCAGGTTTCACTCTGTTTTCTCCTATATTGATACATGAATTTGGAACTATAAATCAAGCACGGTTTGTGCTAGCCCCTTGAAACTTGACACAATAAAGTAGTTCTAAGTTCTATGTGTACGGTTTGTTTTTTCTTGAAGTAGCCCTAGGAGGGAGTGGTGAAACACACTTTCGTTTGAAACGGGTTGCCAAGCTTCCAAAAAACTACGAGTGTCCTGAAATCTCAGCATATGTTTCTTCACCCAATCTTGAAGATACTTGGTGATAATGAGCAGTACACCAATCCCACTGGGTTCAGCAAATTTCGTTCTTCTAGGTTGAAGCATTCGTTGGCAGTAAGAGTTTGAATTTTCAGGTTTCACTCTGTTTTCTCCTATATTGATAGATGAATTTGGAACTCCAAATCAAACACGGTTTGTGCTAGCCCCTTGAAACTGGAAACAATAAAGTAGTTCTAAGTTCTATCTGTATGGTTTGTGTCCAATTGAAGTTTCCCTAGGAGGGAGTGGTGAAACACACTTTCGTTTGGAATAGGTTGCCAAGCATCCAAAATACTACGAGTGTCCTGAAATCTCAGCATATGTTTTTTCACCCAATCTTGAAGATACTTGGTGGTAATGAGCAGTACACCAATCCCACTTGGCTCAGCAAATTTCGTTCTTCTAGGTTGAAGCATTCATTTGCAATAAGAGTTTGAATTTTCAGGTTTCACTCTGTTTTCTCCTATATTGATACATGAATTTGGAACTCTAAATAAGGACGGTTTGTGCTAGACCCTTGAAACTTGACACAATAAAGTAGTTCTAAGTTCTATGTGTATGGTTTGTTTCCTCTTAAAGTAGCCCTAGGAGGGAGTGGTGAAACACACTTTCGTTTGAAACGGGTTGCCAAGCTTCCAAAAAACTACGAGTGTCCTGAAATCTCAGCATATGTTTTTTCACCCAATCTTGAAGATACTTGGTGATAATGAGCAGTACACCAATCCCACTGGGTTCAGCAAATTTCGTTCTTCTAGGTTGAAGCATTCGTTGGCAGTAAGAGTTTGAATTTTCAGGTTTCACTCTGTTTTCTCCTATATTGATAGATGAATTTGGAACTCCAAATCAAACACGGATTCTGCTAGCCCCTTGAAATTTGACACAATAAAGTAGTTCTAAGTTTTATCTGTATGGTTTGTGTCCAATTGAAGTTTCCCTAGGAGGGAGTGGTGAAACACACTTTCGTTTGGAAGAGGTTGCCAAGCTTCCAAAATACTACGAGTGTCCTGAAATCTCAGCATATGTTTTTTCACCCAATCTTGAAGATACTTGGTGGTAATGAGCAGTACACCAATCCCACTTGGCTCAGCAAATTTCGTTCTTCTAGGTTGAAGCATTCGTTTGCAATAAGAGTTTGAATTTTCAGGTTTCACTCTGTTTTCTCCTATATTGATACATGAATTTGGAACTCTAAATCAAGCACGGTTTGTGCTAGCCCCTTGAAACTTGACACAATAAAGTAGTTCTAAGTTCTATGTGTACGGATTGTTTCCTTTTGAAGTGGCCCTAGGAGGGAGGGGTGAAACACACTTTCGTTTGAAACGGGTTGCCAAGCTTCCAAAAAACTACGAGTGTCCTGAAATCTCAGCATATGTTTTTTCACCCATCTTGAAGATACTTGGAGATAATGAGCAGTACACCAATCCCACTGGGTTCAGCAAATTTCGTTCTTCTAGGTTGAAGCATTCGTTGGCAGTAAGAGTTTGAATTTTCAGGTTTCACTCTGTTTTCTCCTATATTGATAGATGAATTTGGAACTCCAAATCAAACACGGTTTGTGCTAGCCCCTTGAAACTGGACACAATAAAGTAGTTCTAAGTTCTATCTGTATGGTTTGTGTCCAATTGAAGTTTCCCTAGGAGGGAGTGGTGAAACACACTTTCGTTTGGAAGAGGTTGCCAAGCTTCCAAAATACTACGAGTGTCCTGAAATCTCAGCATATGTTTTTTCACCCAATCTTGAAGATACTTTCTGGTAATGAGCAGTACCCCAATCCCACTTGGCTCAGCAAATTTCGTTCTTCTAGGTTGAAGCATTCGTTTGCAATAAGAGTTTGAATTTTCAGGTTTCACTCTGTTTTCTCCTATATTGAGACATGAATTTGGAACTCTAAATCAAGCACGGTTTGTGCTAGCCCCTTGAAACTTGACACAATAAAGTAGTTCTAAGTTCTATGTGTATGGTTTGTTTCCTCTTGAAGTAGCCCTAGGAGGGAGTGGTGAAACACACTTTCGTTTGAAAAGGGTTCCCAAGCTTCCAAAAAACTACGAGTGTCCTGAAATCTCAGCATATGTTTTTTCACCCAATCTTGAAGATACTTGGTGATAATGAGCAGTACACCAATACCACTGGGTTCAGCAAATTTAGTTCTTCTAGGTTGAAGCATTCGTTGGCAGTAAGAGTTTGAATTTTCAGGTTTCACTCTGTTTTCTCCTATATTGATAGATGAATTTGGAACTCCAAATCAAACACGGATTGTGCTAGCCCCTTGAAACTGGACACAATAAAGTAGTTCTAAGTTCTATCTGTATGGTTGTGTCCAATTGAAGTTTCCCTAGGAGGGAGTGGTGAAACACACTTTCGTTTTAATAGGTTGCCAAGCATCCAAAATACTACGAGTGTCCTGAAATCTCAGCATATGTTTTTTCACCCAA
Organism: Callospermophilus lateralis; assembly: GCF_048772815.1. NCBI lineage: Eukaryota > Metazoa > Chordata > Mammalia > Rodentia > Sciuridae > Callospermophilus > Callospermophilus lateralis. The sequence goes on from NW_027510430.1 coordinate 20,058, forward strand.
TCTTGAAGATACTTGGTGGTAATGAGCAGTACACCAATCCCACTTGGCTCAGCAAATTTCGTTCTTCTAGGTTGAAGCATTCGTTTGCAATAAGAGTTTGAATTTTCAGGTTTCACTCTGTTTTCTCCTATATTGATACATGAATTTGGAACTCTAAATCAAGCACGGTTTGTGCTAGCCCCTTGAAACTTGACACAATAAAGTAGTTCTAAGTTCTATGTGTATGGTTTGTTTCCTCTTGAAGTAGCCCTAGGAGGGAGTGGTGAAACACACTTTCGTTTGAAACGGGTTGCCAAGCTTCCAAAAAACTACGAGTGTCCTGAAATCTCAGCATATGTTTTTTCACCCAATCTTGAAGATACTTGGTGATAATGAGCAGTACACCAATCCCACTGGGTTCAGCAAATTTCGTTCTTCTAGGTTGAAGCATTCGTTGGCAGTAAGAGTTTGAATTTTCAGGTTTCACTCTGTTTTCTCCTATATTGATAGATGAATTTGGAACTCCAAATCAAACACGGTTTGTGCTAGCCCCTTGAAACTGGACACAATAAAGTAGTTCTAAGTTCTATCTGTATGGTTTGTGTCCAATTGAAGTTTCCCTAGGAGGTAGTGGTGAAACACACTTTCGTTTGGAAGAGATGCCAAGCTTCCAAAATACTACGAGTGTCCTGAAATCTCAGCGTATGTTTTTTCACCCAATCTTGAAGATACTTGGTGGTAATGAGTAGTACACCAATCCCACTTGGCTCAGCAAATTTCGTTCTTCTAGGTTGAAGCATTCGTTTGCAATAAGAGTTTGAATTTTCAGGTTTCACTCTGTTTTCTCCTATATTGAGACAAGAATTTGGAACTCTAAATCAAGCACGGTTTGTGCTAGCCCCTTGAAACTTGACACAATAAAGTAGTTCTAAGTTCTATGTGTATGGTTTGTTTCCTCTTGAAGTAGCCCTAGGAGGGAGTGGTGAAACACACTTTCGTTTGAAACGGGTTGCCAAGCTTCCAAAAAATTACGAGTGTCCTGAAATCTCAGCATATGTTTTTTCACCCAATCTTGAAGATACTTGGTGATAATGAGCAGTACACCAATACCACTGGGTTCAGCAAATTTCGTTCTTCTAGGTTGAAGCATTCGTTGGCAGTAAGAGTTTGAATTTTCAGGTTTTACTCTGTTTTCTCCTATATTGATAGATGAATTTGGAACTCCAAATCAAACACGGTTTGTGCTAGCCCCTTGAAACTGGACACAATAAAGTAGTTCTAAGTTCTATCTGTATGGTTTGTGTCCAATTGAAGTTTCCCTAGGAGGGAGTGGTGAAACACACATTCGTTTGGAATAGGTTGCCAAGCATCCAAAATACTACGAGTGTCCTGAAATCTCAGCATATGTTTTTTCACCCAATCTTGAAGATACTTGGTGGTAATGAGCAGTACACCAATCCCACTTGGCTCAGCAAATTTGGTTCTTCTAGGTTGAAGCATTCGTTTGCAATAAGAGTTTCAATTTTCAGGTTTCACTCTGTTTTCTCCTATATTGATACATGAATTTGGAACTCTAAATCAAGCACGGTTTGTGCTAGCCCCTTGAAACTTGACACAATAAAGTAGTTCTAAGTTCTATGTGTATGGTTTTTTCCTCTTGAAGTAGCCCTAGGAGGGAGTGGTGAAACACACTTTCGTTTGAAATGGGTTGCCAAGCTTCCAAAAAACTACGAGTGTCCTGAAATCTCAGCATATGTTTTTTCACCCAATCTTGAAGATACTTGGTGATAATGAGCAGTACACCAATCCCACTGGGTTCAGCAAATTTCGTTCTTCTAGGTTGAAGCATTCGTTGGCAGTAAGAGTTTGAATTTTCAGGTTTCACTCTGTTTTCTCCTATATTGATAGATGAATTTGGAACTCCAAATCAAACACGGTTTGTGCTAGCCCCTTGAAACTGGACACAATAAAGTAGTTCTAAGTTCTATCTGTATGGTTTGTGTCCAATTGAAGTTTCCCTAGGAGGTAGTGGTGAAACACACTTTCGTTTGGAAGAGATGCCAAGCTTCCAAAATACTACGAGTGTCCTGAAATCTCAGCGTATGTTTTTTCACCCAATCTTGAAGATACTTGGTGGTAATGAGTAGTACACCAATCCCACTTGGCTCAGCAAATTTCGTTCTTCTAGGTTGAAGCATTCGTTTGCAATAAGAGTTTGAATTTTCAGGTTTCACTCTGTTTTCTCCTATATTGAGACAAGAATTTGGAACTCTAAATCAAGCACGGTTTGTGCTAGCCCCTTGAAACTTGACACAATAAAGTAGTTCTAAGTTCTATGTGTATGGTTTGTTTCCTCTTGAAGTAGCCCTAGGAGGGAGTGGTGAAACACACTTTCGTTTGAAACGGGTTGCCAAGCTTCCAAAAAATTACGAGTGTCCTGAAATCTCAGCATATGTTTTTTCACCCAATCTTGAAGATACTTGGTGATAATGAGCAGTACACCAATACCACTGGGTTCAGCAAATTTCGTTCTTCTAGGTTGAAGCATTCGTTGGCAGTAAGAGTTTGAATTTTCAGGTTTTACTCTGTTTTCTCCTATATAGATAGATGAATTTGGAACTCCAAATCAAACACGGTTTGTGCTAGCCCCTTGAAACTGGACACAATAAAGTAGTTCTAAGTTCTATCTGTATGGTTTGTGTCCAATTGAAGTTTCCCTAGGAGGGAGTGGTGAAACACACATTCGTTTGGAATAGGTTGCCAAGCATCCAAAATACTACGAGTGTCCTGAAATCTCAGCATATGTTTTTTCACCCAATCTTGAAGATACTTGGTGGTAATGAGCAGTACACCAATCCCACTTGGCTCAGCAAATTTGGTTCTTCTAGGTTGAAGCATTCGTTTGCAATAAGAGTTTGAATTTTCAGGTTTCACTCTGTTTTCTCCTATATTGATACATGAATTTGGAACTCTAAATCAAGCACGGTTTGTGCTAGCCCCTTGAAACTTGACACAATAAAGTAGTTCTAAGTTCTATGTGTATGGTTTGTTTCCTCTTGAAGTAGCCCTAGGAGGGAGTGGTGAAACACACTTTCGTTTGAAACGGGTTGCCAAGCTTCCAAAAAACTACGAGTGTCCTGAAATCTCAGCATATGTTTTTTCACCCAATCTTGAAGATACTTGGTGATAATGAGCAGTACACCAATCCCACTGGGTTCAGCAAATTTCGTTCTTCTAGGTTGAAGCATTCGTTGGCAGTAAGAGTTTGAATTTTCAGGTTTCACTCTGTTTTCTCCTATATTGATAGATGAATTTGGAACTCCAAATCAAACACGGTTTGTGCTAGCCCCTTGAAACTGGACACAATAAAGGAGTTCTAAGTTCTATCTGTATGGTTTGTGTCCAATTGAAGTTTCCCTAGGAGGGAGTGGTGAAACACACTTTCGTTTGGAAGAGGTTGCCAAGCTTCCAAAATTCTACGAGTGTCCTGCAATCTCAGCATATGTTTTTTCACCCAATCTTGAAGATACTTGGTGGTAATGAGCAGTACACCAATCCCACTTGGCTCAGCAAATTTCGTTCTTCTAGGTTGAAGCATTCGTTTGCAATAAGAGTTTGAATTTTCAGGTTTCACTCTGTTTTCTCCTATATTGATACATGAATTTGGAACTCTAAATCAAGCACGGTTTGTGCTAGCCCCTTGAAACATGACACAATAAAGTAGTTCTAAGTTCTATGTCTATGGTTTGTTTCCTCTTGATGTAGCCCTAGGAGGGAGTGGTGAAACACACATTCGTTTGAAACGGGTTGCCAAGATTCCAAAAAAATACGAGTGTCCTGAAATCTCAGCATATGTTTTTTCACCCAATCTTGAAGATACTTGGTGATAATGAGCAGTACACCAATCCCACTGGGTTCAGCAAATTTCGTTCTTCTAGGTTGAAGCATTCGTTGGCAGTAAGCGTTTGAATTTTCAGGTTTCACTCTGTTTTCTCCTATATTGATAGATGAATATGGAACTCCAAATCAAACACGGTTTGTGCTAGCCCCTTGAAACTGGACACAATAAAGTAGTTCTAAGTTCTATCTGTATGGTTTGTGTCCAATTGAAGTTTCCCTAGGAGGGAGTGGTGAAACACACTTTCGTTTGGAACAGGTTGCCAAGGTTCCAAAATACTACGAGTGTCCTGAAATCTCAGCATATGTTATTTCACCCAATCTTGAATATACTTGGTGGTAATGAGCAGTACACCAACCCCACTTGACTCAGCAAATTTCGTTCTTCTAGGTTGAAGCATTCGTTTGCAATAAGAGTTTGAGTTTTCAGGTTTCACTCTGTTTTCTCCTATATTGATACATGAATTTGGAACTCTAAATCAAGCACGGTTTGTGCTAGCCCCTTGAAACTTGACACAATAAAGTAGTTCTAAGTTCTCTCTGTATGGTTTGTGTCCAATTGAAGTTTCCCTAGGAGGGAGTGGTGAAACACACTTTCGTTTGGAAGAGGTTGCCAAGCTTCCAAAATACTACGAGTGTCCAGAAATCTAAGCATATGTTTTTTCACCCAATCTTGAAGATACTTGGTGGTAATGAGCAGTACACCAATCCCACTTGGCTCAGCAAATTTCGTTCTTCTAGGTTGAAGCATTCGTTTGCAATAAGAGTTTGAATTTTCAGGTTTCACTCTGTTTTCTCCTATATTGATACATGAATTTGGAACTCTAAATCAAGCACGGTTTGTGCTAGCCCCTTGAAACTTGACACAAAAATTAGTTCTAAGTTCTATGTGTATGGTTTGTTTCCTCTTGAAGTAGCCCTAGGAGGGAGTGGTGAAACACACGTTCGTTTGAAACGGGTTGCCAAGCTTCCAAAAAACTACGAGTGTCCTGAAATCTCAGCATATGTTTCCTCACCCAATCTTGAAGATACTTGCTGATAATGAGCAGTACACCAATCCCACGGGGTTCAGCAAATTTCGTTCTTCTAGGTTGAAGCATTCGTTGGCAGTAAGTGTTTGAATTTTCAGGTTTCACTCTGTTTTCTCCTATATTGATAGATGAATTTGGAACTCCAATTCAAACACGGTTTGTGCTAGCCCCTTGAAACTGGACACAATAAAGTAGTTCTACGTTCTATCTGTATGGTTTGTGTCCAATTGAAGTTTCCCTAGGAGGGAGTGGTGAAACACATTATCGTTTGGAAGAGGTTGCCAAGCTTCCGAAATACTACGAGTGTCCTGAAATCTCAGCATATGTTTTTTCACCCAATCGTGAAGATACTTGGTGGTAATGAGCCGTACACCAATCCCACTTGGCTCAGCAAATTTCGTTCTTCTAAGTTGAAGCATTCGTTTGCAATAAGAGTTTGAATTTTCAGGTTTCACTCTGTTTTCTCCTATATTGATACATGAATTTGGAACTCTAAATCAAGCACGGTTTGTGCTAGCCCCTTGAAACTTGACACAATAAAGTAGTTCTAAGTTCTATGTGTACGGTTTGTTTCCTCTTGAAGTAGCCCTAGGAGTGCGTGGTGAAACACACTTTCGTTTGAAACGGGTTGCCAAGCTTCCAAAAAACTACGAGTGTCCTGAAATCTCAGCATATGTTTTTTCACCCAATCTTGAAGATACTTGGTGATAATGAGCAGTAAACCAATCCCACTGGGTTCAGCAAATTTCGTTCTTCTAGGTAGAAGCATTCGTTGGCAGTAAGAGTTTGAATTTTCAGGTTTCACTCTGTTTTCTCCTATATTGATAGATGAATTTGGAACTCCAAATCAAACACGGTTTGTGCTAGCCCCTTGAAACTGGACACAATAAAGTAGTACTAAGTTCTATGTGTACGGTTTGTTTCCTCTTGAAGTTTCCCTAGGAGGGAGTGGTGAAACACACTTTCGTTTGAAACGGGTTGCCAAGCTTCCAGAAAACTACGAGTGTCCTGATATCTCAGCATATGTTTTTTCACCCAATCTTGAAGATACTTGGTGGTAATGAGCAGTACACCAATCCCACTTGACTCAGCAAATTTCGTTCTTCTAGGTTGAAGCATTCGTTTGCAATAAGAGTTTGAGTTTTCAGGTTTCACTCTGTTTTCTCCTATATTGATACATGAATTTGGAACTCTAAATTAAGAACGGTTTGTGCTAGCCCCTTGAAACTTGACACAATAAAGTAGTTCTAAGTTCTCTCTGTATGGTTTGTGTCCAATTGAAGTTTCCCAAGGAGGGAGTGGTGAAACACACTTTCATTTGGAAGAGGTTGCCAAGCTTTCAAAATACTACGAGTGTCCAGAAATCTCAGCATATGTTTTGTCACCCAATCTTGAAGATACTTGGTGATAATGAGCAGTACACCAATCCCACTTGGCTCAGCAAATTTCGTTCTTCTAGGTTGAAGCATTCGTTTGCAATAAGAGTTTGAATTTTCAGGTTTCACTCTGTTTTCTCCTATATTGATACATGAATTTGGAACTCTAAATCAAGCACGGTTTGTGCTAGCCCCTTGAAACTTGACACAATAAAGTAGTTCTAAGTTCTATGTGTACGGTTTGTTTCCTCTTGAAGTAGCCCTAGGAGGGAGTGGTGAAACACACTTTCGTTTGAAACGGGTTGCCAAGCTTCCAAAAAACTACGAGTGTCCTGAAATCTTAGCATATGTTTTTTCATTCATTCTTGAAGATACTTGGTGATAATGAGCAGTACACCAATCCCACTGGGTTCAGCAAATTTCGTTCTTCTAGGTTGAAGCATGCGTTGGCAGTAAGAGTTTGAATTTTCAGGTTTCACTCTGTTTTCTCCTATCTTGATAGATGATTTTGGACCTCCAAATCAAACACGGATTCTGCTAGCCCCTTTAAATTTGACACAATAAAGTAGTTCTAAGTTCTATCTTTATGGTTTGTATCCAATTGAAGATTCCCTAGGAGGGAGTGGTGAAACACACTTTCGTTTGGAAGAGGTTGCACAGCTTCCAAAAAACTTCGAGTGTCCTGAAATCTCAGCATATGTTTTTTCACCCAATCTTGAAGATACTTGGTGATAATGAGCAGTACACCAATCCCACTGGGTTCAGCAGTTTTCGTTCTTCTAGGTTGAAGCATTCGTTGGCAGTAAGAGTTTGAATTTTCAGGTTTCACTCTGTTTTCTCCTATATTGAGACATGAATTTGGAACTCTAAATCAAGCACGGTTTGTGCTAGTCCCTTGAAACTTGACACAATAAAGTAGTTCTAAGTTCTATGTGTATGGTTTTTTTCTCTTGAAGTAGCCTTAGGAGGGAGTGGTGAAACACACTTTCGTTTGAAACGGGTTGCCAAGCTTCCAAAAAACTACGAGTGTCCTGAAATCTCAGCATATGTTTTTTCACCCAATCTTGAAGATACTTGGTGATAATGAGCAGTAAACCAATCCCACTGGGTTCAGCAAATTTCGTTCTCCTAGGTTGAAGCATTTGTTGGCAGTAAGAGTTTGAATTTTCAGGTTTCACTGTTTTCTCCTATATTGATAGATGAATTTGGAACTCCAAATCAAACACGGTTTGTGCTAGCCCCTTGAAACTGGACACAATAAAGTAGTTCTAAGTTCTGTCTGTATGGTTTGTGTCCAATTGAAGTTTCCCTGGGAGGGAGTGGTGAAACACACGTTCGTTTGGAAGACGTTGCCAACCTTCCAAAATACTACGAGTGTCCTGCAATCTCAGCATATGTTTTTTCACCCAATCTTGAAGATACTTGGTGGTAATCAGCAGTACACCAATCCCACTTGGCTCAGCAAATTTCGTTCTTCTAGGTTGAAGCATTCGTTGGCAGTAAGAGTTTGAATTTTCAGGTTTCACTCTGTTTTCTCCTATATTGATACATGTATTTGGAACTGCAAATCAAACACGGATTGTGCTAGGCCATTGAATTGACACAATAAAGTAGTTCTAAGTTCTATCTGTATGGTTTGTGTCCAGTTGAAGTTTCCCTATAGGGAGTGGTGAAACACACTTTCGTTTGGAAGAGGTTGCCAAGCTTCCAAAATACTACGAGTGTCCTGAAATCTCAGCATATGTTTTTTCACCCAATCTTGAAGATACTTTCTGGTAATGAGCAGTACCCCAATCCCACTTGGCTCAGCAAATTTCGTTCTTCTAGGTTGAAGCATTCGTTTACAATAAGAGTTTGAATTTTCAGGTTTCACTCTGTTTTCTCCTATATTGAGACATGAATTTGGAACTCTAAATCAAGCACGGTTTGTGCTAGCCCCTTGAAACTTGACACAATAAAGTAGTTCTAAGTTCTATGTGTATGGTTTGTTTCCTCTTGAAGTAGCCCTAGGAGGGAGTGGTGAAACACACTTTCGTTTGAAAAGGGTTGCCAAGCTTCCAAAAAACTACGAGTGTCCTGAAATCTCAGCATATGTTTTTTCACCCAATCTTGAAGATACTTGGTGATAATGAGCAGTACACCAATACCACTGGGTTCAGCAAATTTAGTTCTTCTAGGTTGAAGCATTCGTTGGCAGTAAGAGTTTGAATTTTCAGGTTTCACTCTGTTTTCTCCTATATTGATAGATGAATTTGGAACTCCAAATCAAACACGGATTGTGCTAGCCCCTTGAAACTGGACACAATAAAGTAGTTCTAAGTTCTATCTGTATGGTTGTGTCCAATTGAAGTTTCCCTAGGAGGGAGTGGTGAAACACACTTTCGTTTTAATAGGTTGCCAAGCATCCAAAATACTACGAGTGTCCTGAAATCTCAGCATATGTTTTTTCACCCAATCTTGAAGATACTTGGTGGTAATGAGCAGTACACCAATCCCACTTGGCTCAGCAAATTTCGTTCTTCTAGGTTGAAGCATTCGTTTGCAATAAGAGTTTGAATTTTCAGGTTTCACTCTGTTTTCTCCTATATTGATACATGAATTTGGAACTCTAAATCAAGCACGGTTTGTGCTAGCCCCTTGAAACTTGACACAATAAAGTAGTTCTAAGTTCTATGTGTATGGTTTGTTTCCTCTTGAAGTAGCCCTAGGAGGGAGTGGTGAAACACACTTTCGTTTGAAACGGGTTGCCAAGCTTCCAAAAAACTACGAGTGTCCTGAAATCTCAGCATATGTTTTTTCACCCAATCTTGAAGATACTTGGTGATAATGAGCAGTACACCAATCCCACTGGGTTCAGCAAATTTCGTTCTTCTAGGTTGAAGCATTCGTTGGCAGTAAGAGTTTGAATTTTCAGGTTTCACTCTGTTTTCTCCTATATTGATAGATGAATTTGGAACTCCAAATCAAACACGGTTTGTGCTAGCCCCTTGAAACTGGACACAATAAAGTAGTTCTAAGTTCTATCTGTATGGTTTGTGTCCAATTGAAGTTTCCCTAGGAGGTAGTGGTGAAACACACTTTCGTTTGGAAGAGATGCCAAGCTTCCAAAATACTACGAGTGTCCTGAAATCTCAGCGTATGTTTTTTCACCCAATCTTGAAGATACTTGGTGGTAATGAGTAGTACACCAATCCCACTTGGCTCAGCAAATTTCGTTCTTCTAGGTTGAAGCATTCGTTTGCAATAAGAGTTTGAATTTTCAGGTTTCACTCTGTTTTCTCCTATATTGAGACAAGAATTTGGAACTCTAAATCAAGCACGGTTTGTGCTAGCCCCTTGAAACTTGACACAATAAAGTAGTTCTAAGTTCTATGTGTATGGTTTGTTTCCTCTTGAAGTAGCCCTAGGAGGGAGTGGTGAAACACACTTTCGTTTGAAACGGGTTGCCCAGCTTCCAAAAAATTACGAGTGTCCTGAAATCTCAGCATATGTTTTTTCACCCAATCTTGAAGATACTTGGTGATAATGAGCAGTACACCAATACCACTGGGTTCAGCAAATTTCGTTCTTCTAGGTTGAAGCATTCGTTGGCAGTAAGAGTTTGAATTTTCAGGTTTTACTCTGTTTTCTCCTATATTGATAGATGAATTTGGAACTCCAAATCAAACACGGTTTGTGCTAGCCCCTTGAAACTGGACACAATAAAGTAGTTCTAAGTTCTATCTGTATGGTTTGTGTCCAATTGAAGTTTCCCTAGGAGGGAGTGGTGAAACACACATTCGTTTGGAATAGGTTGCCAAGCATCCAAAATACTACGAGTGTCCTGAAATCTCAGCATGTGTTTTTTCACCCAATCTTGAAGATACTTGGTGGTAATGAGCAGTACACCAATCCCACTTGGCTCAGCAAATTTGGTTCTTCTAGGTTGAAGCATTCGTTTGCAATAAGAGTTTCAATTTTCAGGTTTCACTCTGTTTTCTCCTATATTGATACATGAATTTGGAACTCTAAATCAAGCACGGTTTGTGCTAGCCCCTTGAAACTTGACACAATAAAGTAGTTCTAAGTTCTATGTGTATGGTTTTTTCCTCTTGAAGTAGCCCTAGGAGGGAGTGGTGAAACACACTTTCGTTTGAAATGGGTTGCCAAGCTTCCAAAAAACTACGAGTGTCCTGAAATCTCAGCATATGTTTTTTCACCCAATCTTGAAGATACTTGGTGATAATGAGCAGTACACCAATCCCACTGGGTTCAGCAAATTTCGTTCTTCTAGGTTGAAGCATTCGTTGGCAGTAAGAGTTTGAATTTTCAGGTTTCACTCTGTTTTCTCCTATATTGATAGATGAATTTGGAACTCCAAATCAAACACGGTTTGTGCTAGCCCCTTGAAACTGGACACAATAAAGTAGTTCTAAGTTCTATCTGTATGGTTTGTGTCCAATTGAAGTTTCCCTAGGAGGTAGTGGTGAAACACACTTTCGTTTGGAAGAGATGCCAAGCTTCCAAAATACTACGAGTGTCCTGAAATCTCAGCGTATGTTTTTTCACCCAATCTTGAAGATACTTGGTGGTAATGAGTAGTACACCAATCCCACTTGGCTCAGCAAATTTCGTTCTTCTAGGTTGAAGCATTCGTTTGCAATAAGAGTTTGAATTTTCAGGTTTCACTCTGTTTTCTCCTATATTGAGACAAGAATTTGGAACTCTAAATCAAGCACGGTTTGTGCTAGCCACTTGAAACTTGACACAATAAAGTAGTTCTAAGTTCTATGTGTATGGTTTGTTTCCTCTTGAAGTAGCCCTAGGAGGGAGTGGTGAAACACACTTTCGTTTGAAACGGGTTGCCAAGCTTCCAAAAAATTACGAGTGTCCTGAAATCTCAGCATATGTTTTTTCACCCAATCTTGAAGATACTTGGTGATAATGAGCAGTACACCAATACCACTGGGTTCAGCAAATTTCGTTCTTCTAGGTTGAAGCATTCGTTGGCAGTAAGAGTTTGAATTTTCAGGTTTTACTCTGTTTTCTCCTATATTGATAGATGAATTTGGAACTCCAAATCAAACACGGTTTGTGCTAGCCCCTTGAAACTGGACACAATAAAGTAGTTCTAAGTTCTATCTGTATGGTTTTTGTCCAATTGAAGTTTCCCTAGGAGGGAGTGGTGAAACACACATTCGTTTGGAATAGGTTGCCAAGCATCCAAAATACTACGAGTGTCCTGAAATCTCAGCATATGTTTTTTCACCCAATCTTGAAGATACTTGGTGGTAATGAGCAGTACACCAATCCCACTTGGCTCAGCAAATTTGGTTCTTCTAGGTTGAAGCATTCGTTTGCAATAAGAGTTTCAATTTTCAGGTTTCACTCTGTTTTCTCCTATATTGATACATGAATTTGGAACTCTAAATCAAGCACGGTTTGTGCTAGCCCCTTGAAACTTGACACAATAAAGTAGTTCTAGGTTCTATGTGTATGGTTTTTTCCTCTTGAAGTAGCCCTAGGAGGGAGTGGTGAAACACACTTTCGTTTGAAATGGGTTGCCAAGCTTCCAAAAAACTACGAGTGTCCTGAAATCTCAGCATATGTTTTTTCACCCAATCTTGAAGATACTTGGTGATAATGAGCAGTACACCAATCCCACTGGGTTCAGCAAATTTCGTTCTTCTAGGTTGAAGCATTCGTTGGCAGTAAGAGTTTGAATTTTCAGGTTTCACTCTGTTTTCTCCTATATTGATAGATGAATTTGGAACTCCAAATCAAACACGGTTTGTGCTAGCCCCTTGAAACTGGACACAATAAAGTAGTTCTAAGTTCTATCTGTATGGTTTGTGTCCAATTGAAGTTTCCCTAGGAGGGAGTGGTGAAACACACTTTCGTTTGGAGTAGGTTGCCAAGCATCCAAAATACTACGAGTGTCCTGAAATCTCAGCATATGTTTTTTCACCCAATCTTGAAGATACTTGGTGGTAATGAGCAGTACACCAATCCCACTTGGCTCAGCAAATTTCGTTCTTCTAGGTTGAAGCATTCGTTTGCAATAAGAGTTTGAATTTTCAGGTTTCACTCTGTTTTCTCCTATATTGATACATGAATTTGGAACTCTAAATCAAGCACGGTTTGTGCTAGCCCCTTGAAACTTGACACAATAAAGTAGTTCTAAGTTCTCTGTGTATGGTTTGTTTCCTCTTGAAGTAGCCCTAGGAGGGAGTGGTGAAACACACTTTCGTTTGAAACGGGTTGCCAAGCTTCCAAAAAACTACGAGTGTCCTGAAATCTCAGCATATGTTTTTTCACCCAATCTTGAAGATACTTGGTGATAATGAGCAGTACACCAATCCCACTGGGTTCAGCAAATTTCGTTCTTCTAGGTTGAAGCATTCGTTGGCAGTAAGAGTTTGAATTTTCAGGTTTCACTCTGTTTTCTCCTATATTGATAGATGAATTTGGAACTCCAAATCAAACACGGTTTGTGCTAGCCCCTTGAAACTGGACACAATAAAGGAGTTCTAAGTTCTATCTGTATGGTTTGTGTCCAATTGAAGTTTCCCTAGGAGGGAGTGGTGAAACACACTTTCGTTTGGAAGAGGTTGCCAAGCTTCCAAAATTCTACGAGTGTCCTGCAATCTCAGCATATGTTTTTTCACCCAATCTTGAAGATACTTGGTGGTAATGAGCAGTACACCAATCCCACTTGGCTCAGCAAATTTCGTTCTTCTAGGTTGAAGCATTCGTTTGCAATAAGAGTTTGAATTTTCAGGTTTCACTCTGTTTTCTCCTATATTGATACATGAATTTGGAACTCTAAATCAAGCACGGTTTGTGCTAGCCCCTTGAAACATGACACAATAAAGTAGTTCTAAGTTCTATGTCTATGGTTTGTTTCCTCTTGATGTAGCCCTAGGAGGGAGTGGTGAAACACACATTCGTTTGAAACGGGTTGCCAAGCTTCCAAAAAACTACGAGTGTCCTGAAATCTCAGCATATGTTTTTTCACCCAATCTTGAAGATACTTGGTGATAATGATCAGTACACCAATCCCACTGGGTTCAGCAAATTTCGTTCTTCTAGGTTGAAGCATTCGTTGGCAGTAAGCGTTTGAATTTTCAGGTTTCACTCTGTTTTCTCCTATATTGATAGATGAATATGGAACTCCAAATCAAACACGGTTTGTGCTAGCCCCTTGAAACTGGACACAATAAAGTAGTTCTAAGTTCTATCTGTATGGTTTGTGTCCAATTGAAGTTTCCCTAGGAGGGAGTGGTGAAACACACTTTCGTTTGGAACAGGTTGCCAAGGTTCCAAAATACTACGAGTGTCCTGAAATCTCAGCATATGTTATTTCACCCAATCTTGAAAATACTTGGTGGTAATGAGCAGTACACCAACCCCACTTGACTCAGCAAATTTCGTTCTTCTAGGTTGAAGCATTCGTTTGCAATAAGAGTTTGAGTTTTCAGGTTTCACTCTGTTTTCTCCTATATTGATACATGAATTTGGAACTCTAAATCAAGCACGGTTTGTGCTAGCCCCTTGAAACTTGACACAATAAAGTAGTTATAAGTTCTCTCTGTATGGTTTGTGTCCAATTGAAGTTTCCCTAGGAGGGAGTGGTGAAACACACTTTCGTTTGGAAGAGGTTGCCAAGCTTCCAAAATACTACGAGTGTC
>NW_027510431.1:0-33996 GCF_048772815.1 Callospermophilus lateralis
CGTTTCCAGTAACAGTTTGAATTTTTAGGTTTCACTCTATTTTCTACTATATAGATAGATGTGTTTGAAACTCTAAATCAAACACGGTTTGTGCTAGCTCCGTGAAACTTGACAAAATGAAGTACTTCTGAGTTCTATCTCTATGGTTTGTTTCCTCTTGAAGTACCCCATGCAGAGACTGGCAAAGAACACTTTCGTTTGAAAGGGGTTGCCAAGCTTCCAAAAAACTACTAGTTTGCTGAAATCTCAGCAAACATTTTTTCACAAAATCTTCATGATACTTGGTGGTAATGATCAGTTCACTAAGCCCACTTGGCTGCCCAATTTTCACTCTTCTAGGTTCAAGCGTTCGTTTCCAGTAACACTTTGAATTTTTAGGTTTCACTCTGTTTTCTGCTATATAGATAGATGTGTTTGAAACTCTAAATCAAACACGGTTTGTGCTAGCTCCTTGAAACTTGACCAAATGAAGTAGTTCTAAGTTCTATCTCTATGGTTTGTTTCCTCTTGAAGTACCCCATGCAGAGACTGGCGAAAAACACTTTCGTTTTAAAGGGGTTGCCAAGCTTCCAAAAAACTACTAGTTTGCTGAAATCTCAGCAAACATTTTTTCACCAAATCTTGATGATACTTGGTGGTAATGATCAGTTCACTAATCCCACTTGGCTGCCCAACTTTCAATCTTCTAGGTTCAAGCGTTCGTTTCCAGTAACAGTTTGAATTTTTAGGTTTCACTCTGTTTTCTGCTATATAGATAGATGTGTTTGAAACTCTAAATCAAACACGGTTTGTGCTAGCTCCGTGAAACTTGACAAAATGAAGTAGTTCTAAGTTCTATCTCTATGGTTTGTTTCCTCTTGAAGTACCCCATGCAGAGACTGGCGAAGAACACTTTCGTTTGAAAGGGGTTGCCAAGCTTCCAAAAAACTACTAGTTTGCTGAAATCTCAGCAAACATTTTTTCACCAAATCTTGATGATACTTGGTGGTAATGATCAGTTCACTAATCCCACTTGGCTGCCCAACTTTCACTCTTCTAGGTTCAAGCGTTCGTTTCCAGTAACAGTTTGAATTTTTAGGTTTCACTCTGTTTTCTGCTATATAGATAGATGTGTTTGAAACTCTAAATCAAACACGGTTTGTGCTAGCTCCGTGAAACTTGTCAAAATGAAGTAGTTCTAAGTTCTATCTCTATGGTTTGTTTCCTCTTGAAGTACCCCATGCAGAGACTGGCGAAGAACACTTTCGTTTAAAAGGGGTTGCCAAGCTTCCAAAAAACTACTAGTTTGCTGAAATCTCAGCAAACATTTTTTCACCAAATCTTGATGATACTTGGTGGTAATGATCAGTTCACTAAGCCCACTTGGCTGCCCAATTTTTACTCTTCTAGGTTCAAGCGTTCGTTTCCAGTAACACTTTCAATTTTTAATTTTCACTCTGTTTTCTGCTATATAGATAGATGTGTTTGAAACTCTAAATCAAACACGGTTTGTGCTAGCTCCGTGAAACTTGACAAAATGAAGTAGTTCTAAGTTCTATCTCTATGGTTTGTTTCCTCTTGAAGTACCCCATGCAGAGACTGGCAAAGAACACTTTCGTTTGAAAGGGGTTGCCAAGCTTCCAAAAAACTACTAGTTTGCTGAAATCTCAGCAAACATTTTTTCACCAAATCTTGATGATACTTGGTGGTAATGATCATTTCACTAATCCCACTTGGCTGCCCAACTTTCACTCTTCTAGGTTCAAGCGTTCGTTTCCAGTAACAGTTTGAATTTTTAGGTTTCACTCTATTTTCTACTATATAGATAGATGTGTTTGAAACTCTAAATCAAACACGGTTTGTGCTAGCTCCGTGAAACTTGACAAAATGAAGTAGTTCTGAGTTCTATCTCTATGGTTTTTTTCCTCTTGAAGTACCCCATGCAGAGACTGGCAAAGAACACTTTCGTTTGAAAGGGGTTGCCAAGCTTCCAAAAAACTACTAGTTTGCTGAAATCTCAGCAAACATTTTTTCACAAAATCTTCATGATACTTGGTGGTAATGATCAGTTCACTAAGCCCACTTGGCTGCCCAATTTTCACTCTTCTAGGTTCAAGCGTTCGTTTCCATTAACACTTTGAATTTTTAGGTTTCACTCTGTTTTCTGCTATATAGATAGATGTGTTTGAAACTCTAAATCAAACACGGTTTGTGCTAGCTTTTTGAAACTTGACCAAATGAAGTAGTTCTGAGTTCTATCTCTATGGTTTGTTTCCTCTTGAAGTACCCCATGCAGAGACTGGCAAAGAACACTTTCGTTTGAAAGGGGTTGCCAAGCTTCCAAAAAACTACTAGTTTGCTGAAATCTCAGCAAACATTTTTTCACCAAATCTTGATGATACTTGGTGGTAATGATCATTTCACTAATCCCACTTGGCTGCCCAACTTTCACTCTTCTAGGTTCAAGCGTTCGTTTCCAGTAACAGTTTGAATTTTTAGGTTTCACTCTATTTTCTACTATATAGATAGATGTGTTTGAAACTCAAATCAAACACGGTTTGTGCTAGCTCCGTGAAACTTGACAAAATGAAGTACTTCTGAGTTCTATCTCTATGGTTTGTTTCCTCTTGAAGTACCCCATGCAGAGACTGGCAAAGAACACTTTCGTTTGAAAGGGGTTGCCAAGCTTCCAAAAAACTACTAGTTTGCTGAAATATCAGCAAACATTTTTTCACAAAATCTTCATGATACTTGGTGGTAATGATCAGTTCACTAAGCCCACTTGGCTGCCCAATTTTCACTCTTCTAGGTTCAAGCGTTCGTTTCCAGTAACAGTTTGAATTTTTAGGTTTCACTCTGTTTTCTGCTATATAGATAGATGTGTTTGAAACTCTAAATCAAACACGGTTTGTGCTAGCTCCGTGAAACTTGACAAAATGAAGTAGTTCTAAGTTCTATCTCTATGGTTTGTTTCCTCTTGAAGTACCCCATGCAGAGACTGGCGAAGAACACTTTCGTTTGAAAGGGGTTGCCAAGCTTCCAAAAAACTACTAGTTTGCTGAAATCTCAGCAAACATTTTTTCACCAAATCTTGATGATACTTGGTGGTAATGATCAGTTCACTAATCCCACTTGGCTGCCCAACTTTCACTCTTCTAGGTTCAAGCGTTCGTTTCCAGTAACAGTTTGAATTTTTAGGTTTCACTCTGTTTTCTGCTATATAGATAGATGTGTTTGAAACTCTAAATCAAACACGGTTTGTGCTAGCTCCGTGAAACTTGACAAAATGAAGTAGTTCTAAGTTCTATCTCTATGGTTTGTTTCCTCTTGAAGTACCCCATGCAGAGACTGGCGAAGAACACTTTCGTTTAAAAGGGGTTGCCAAGCTTCCAAAAAACTACTAGTTTGCTGAAATCTCAGCAAACATTTTTTCACCAAATCTTGATGATACTTGGTGGTAATGATCAGTTCACTAAGCCCACTTGGCTGCAGAATTTATACTCTTCTAGGTTCAAGCGTTCGTTTCCAGTAACACTTTCAATTTTTAGGTTTCACTCTGTTTTCTGCTATATAGATAGATGTGTTTGAAACTCTAAATCAAACACGGTTTGTGCTGGCTCCTTGAAACTTGACAAAATAAAGTAGTTCTAAGTTCTATCTCTATGGTTTGTTTCCTCTTGAAGTACCCCATGCAGAAACTGGCGAAAAACACTTTCGTTTGAAAGGGGTTGCCATGCTTCCAAAAAACTTCTAGTTTGCTGAAATCTCATCAAACATTTTTTCACCAAATCTTGATGATACTTGGTGGTAAAGATCAGTTCACTAATCCCACTTGGCTGCCCAACTTTCACTCTTCTAGGTTCAAGCGTTCGTTTCCAGTAACAGTTTGAATTTTTAGGTTTCACTCTGTTTTCTGCTATATAGATAGATGTGTTTGAAACTCTAAATCAAACACGGTTTGTGCTAGCTCCGTGAAACTTGTCAAAATGAAGTAGTTCTAAGTTCTATCTCTATGGTTTGTTTCCTCTTGAAGTACCCCATGCAGAGACTGGCGAAGAACACTTTCGTTTAAAAGGGGTTGCCAAGCTTCCAAAAAACTACTAGTTTGCTGAAATCTCAGCAAACATTTTTTCACCAAATCTTGATGATACTTGGTGGTAATGATCAGTTCACTAAGCCCACTTGGCTGCCCAATTTTTACTCTTCTAGGTTCAAGCGTTCGTTTCCAGTAACACTTTCAATTTTTAATTTTCACTCTGTTTTCTGCTATATAGATAGATGTGTTTGAAACTCTAAATCAAACACGGTTTGTGCTAGCTCCGTGAAACTTGACAAAATGAAGTAGTTCTAAGTTCTATCTCTATGGTTTGTTTCCTCTTGAAGTACCCCATGCAGAGACTGGCAAAGAACACTTTCGTTTGAAAGGGGTTGCCAAGCTTCCAAAAAACTACTAGTTTGCTGAAATCTCAGCAAACATTTTTTCACCAAATCTTGATGATACTTGGTGGTAATGATCATTTCACTAATCCCACTTGGCTGCCCAACTTTCACTCTTCTAGGTTCAAGCGTTCGTTTCCAGTAACAGTTTGAATTTTTAGGTTTCACTCTATTTTCTACTATATAGATAGATGTGTTTGAAACTCTAAATCAAACACGGTTTGTGCTAGCTCCGTGAAACTTGACAAAATGAAGTAGTTCTGAGTTCTATCTCTATGGTTTTTTTCCTCTTGAAGTACCCCATGCAGAGACTGGCAAAGAACACTTTCGTTTGAAAGGGGTTGCCAAGCTTCCAAAAAACTACTAGTTTGCTGAAATCTCAGCAAACATTTTTTCACAAAATCTTCATGATACTTGGTGGTAATGATCAGTTCACTAAGCCCACTTGGCTGCCCAATTTTCACTCTTCTAGGTTCAAGCGTTCGTTTCCATTAACACTTTGAATTTTTAGGTTTCACTCTGTTTTCTGCTATATAGATAGATGTGTTTGAAACTCTAAATCAAACACGGTTTGTGCTAGCTTTTTGAAACTTGACCAAATGAAGTAGTTCTGAGTTCTATCTCTATGGTTTGTTTCCTCTTGAAGTACCCCATGCAGAGACTGGCAAAGAACACTTTCGTTTGAAAGGGGTTGCCAAGCTTCCAAAAAACTACTAGTTTGCTGAAATCTCAGCAAACATTTTTTCACCAAATCTTGATGATACTTGGTGGTAATGATCATTTCACTAATCCCACTTGGCTGCCCAACTTTCACTCTTCTAGGTTCAAGCGTTCGTTTCCAGTAACAGTTTGAATTTTTAGGTTTCACTCTATTTTCTACTATATAGATAGATGTGTTTGAAACTCAAATCAAACACGGTTTGTGCTAGCTCCGTGAAACTTGACAAAATGAAGTACTTCTGAGTTCTATCTCTATGGTTTGTTTCCTCTTGAAGTACCCCATGCAGAGACTGGCAAAGAACACTTTCGTTTGAAAGGGGTTGCCAAGCTTCCAAAAAACTACTAGTTTGCTGAAATCTCAGCAAACATTTTTTCACAAAATCTTCATGATACTTGGTGGTAATGATCAGTTCACTAAGCCCACTTGGCTGCCCAATTTTCACTCTTCTAGGTTCAAGCGTTCGTTTCCAGTAACAGTTTGAATTTTTAGGTTTCACTCTGTTTTCTGCTATATAGATAGATGTGTTTGAAACTCTAAATCAAACACGGTTTGTGCTAGCTCCTTGAAACTTGACCAAATGAAGTAGTTCTAAGTTCTATATCTATGGTTTGTTTCCTCTTGAAGTACCCCATGCAGAGACTGGCGAAAAACACTTTCGTTTTAAAGGGGTTGCCAAGCTTCCAAAAAACTACTAGTTTGCTGAAATCTCAGCAAACATTTTTTCACCAAATCTTGATGATACTTGGTGGTAATGATCAGTTCCCTAATCCCACTTGGCTGCCCAACTTTCACTCTTCTAGGTTCAAGCGTTCGTTTCCAGTAACAGTTTGAATTTTTAGGTTTCACTCTGTTTTCTGCTATATAGATAGATGTGTTTGAAACTCTAAATCAAACACGGTTTGTGCTAGCTCCGTGAAACTTGACAAAATGAAGTAGTTCTAAGTTCTATCTCTATGGTTTGTTTCCTCTTGAAGTACCCCATGCAGAGACTGGCGAAGAACACTTTCGTTTGAAAGGGGTTGCCAAGCTTCCAAAAAACTACTAGTTTGCTGAAATCTCAGCAAACATTTTTTCACCAAATCTTGATGATACTTGGTGGTAATGATCAGTTCACTAATCGCACTTGGCTGCCCAACTTTCACTCTTCTAGGTTCAAGCGTTCGTTTCCAGTAACAGTTTGAATTTTTAGGTTTCACTCTGTTTTCTGCTATATAGATAGATGTGTTTGAAACTCTAAATCAAACACGGTTTGTGCTAGCTCCGTGAAACTTGACAAAATGAAGTAGTTCTAAGTTCTATCTCTATGGTTTGTTTCCTCTTGAAGTACCCCATGCAGAGACTGGCGAAGAACACTTTCGTTTAAAAGGGGTTGCCAAGCTTCCAAAAAACTACTAGTTTGCTGAAATATCAGCAACCATTTTTTCACCAAATCTTGATGATACTTGGTGGTAATGATCAGTTCACTAAGCCCACTTGGCTGCCCAATTTTCACTCTTCTAGGTTCAAGCGTTCGTTTCCAGTAACACTTTCAATTTTTAGGTTTCACTCTGTTTTCTGCTATATAGATAGATGTGTTTGAAACTCTAAATCAAACACGGTTTGTGCTAGCTCCTTGAAACTTGACAAAATAAAGTAGTTCTAAGTTTTATCTCTATGTTTGTTTCCTCTTGAAGTACCCCATGCAGAAACTGGCGAAAAACACTTTCGTTTGAAAGGGGTTGCCATGCTTCCAAAAAACTACTAGTTTGCTGAAATCTCAGCAAACATTTTTTCACCAAATCTTGATGATACTTGGTGGTAATGATCAGTTCACTAATCCCACTTGGCTGCCCAACTTTCACTCTTCTAGGTTCAAGCGTTCGTTTCCAGTAACAGTTTGAATTTTTAGGTTTCACT
Source organism: Callospermophilus lateralis (assembly GCF_048772815.1). Lineage (NCBI taxonomy): Eukaryota > Metazoa > Chordata > Mammalia > Rodentia > Sciuridae > Callospermophilus > Callospermophilus lateralis. The sequence continues at coordinate 7,034 of NW_027510431.1, forward strand.
CTGTTTTCTGTTATATAGATAGATGTGTTTGAAACTCTAAATCAAACACGGTTTGTGCTAGCTCCTTGAAACTTGACCAAATGAAGTAGTTCTAAGTTCTATCTCTATGGTTTGTTTCCTCTTGAAGTACCCCATGCAGAGACTGGCGAAAAACACTTTCGTTTGAAAGGGGTTGCCAAGCTTCCAAAAAACTACTAGTTTGCTGAAATCTCAGCAACCATTTTTTCACCAAAACTTGATGATGTTTGGTGGTAATGATCAGTTCACTAAGCCCACTTGGCTGCCCAATTTTTACTCTTCTAGGTTCAAGCGTTCGTTTCCAGTAACACTTTGAATTTTTAGGTTTCACTCTGTTTTCTGCTATATAGATAGATGTCTTTGAAACTCTAAATCAAACACGGTTTGTGCTAGCTCCTTGAAACTTGACAAAATGAAGTAGTTGTTAGTTCTATCTCTATGGTTTTTTTCCTCTTGAAGTACCCCATGCAGAGACTGGCGAAAAACACTTTCATTTTAAAGGGGTTGCCAAGCTTCGAAAAAACTACTAGTTTGCTGAAATCTCAGCAAACATTTTTTCACCAAATCTTGATGATACTTGGTGGTAATGATCAGTTCACTAATCCCACTTGGCTGCCCAAATTTTATTCTTCTAGGTTGAAGCTTTCATTTCCAGTGACTGTTTGAATTTTTAGGTTTCACTCTGTTTTCTCCAACATAGATAGCTGTGTTTGGAATTCTAAATCAAACACGGTTTGTGCTAGCTCCGTGAAACTTGACAAAATGAAGTAGTTCTAAGTTCTATCTCTATGGTTTGTTTCCTCTTGAAGTACCCCATGCAGAGACTGGCGAAGAACACTTTCGTTTAAAAGGGGTTGCCAAGCTTCCAAAAAACTACTCTTTTGCTGAAATCTCAGCAAACATTTTTTCACCAAATCTTGATGATACTTGGTGGTAATGATCAGTTCACTAAGCCCACTTGGCTGCCCAATTTTCACTCTTCTAGGTTCAAGCGTTCGTTTCCAGTAACACTTTGAATTTTTAGGTTTCACTCTGTTTTCTGCTATATAAATAGATGTGTTTGAAACTCTAAATCAAACACGGTTTGTGCTAGCTCCTTGAAACTTGACAAAATGAAGTAGTTCTAAGTTCTATCTCTATGGTTTGTTTCCTCTTGAAGTACCCCATGCAGAAACTGGCGAAAAACACTTTCGTTTGAAAGGGGTTGCCATGCCTCCAAAAAACTACTAGTTTGCTGAATTCTCAGCAAACATTTTTTCACCAAATCTTGATGATACTTGGTGGTAATGATCAGTTCCCTAATCCCACTTGGCTGCCCAACTTTCACTCTTCTAGGTTCAAGCGTTCGTTTCCAGTAACAGTTTGAATTTTTAGGTTTCACTCTGTTTTCTGCTATATAGATAGATGTGTTTGAAACTCTAAATCAAACACGGTTTGTGCTAGCTCCGTGAAACTTGACAAAATGAAGTAGTTCTAAGTTCTATCTCTATGGTTTGTTTCCTCTTGAAGTACCCCATGCAGAGACTGGCAAAGAACACTTTCGTTTGAAAGGGGTTGCCAAGCTTAAAAAAAAACTACTAGTTTGCTGAAATCTCAGCAACCATTTTTTCACCAAATCTTGATGATACTTGGTGGTAATGATCAGTTCACTAAGCCCACTTGGCTGCCCAATTTTCACTCTTGTAGTTTCAAGCGTTCGTTTCCAGTAACAGTTTGAATTTTTAGGTTTCACTCTGTTTTCTGCTATATAGATAGATGTGTTTGAAACTCTAAATCAAACACGGTTTGTGCTAGCTCCTTGAAACTTGACAAAATGAAGTAGTTCTAAGTTCTATCTCTATGGTTTGTTTCCTCTTGAAGTACCCCATGCAGAGTCTGGCGAAAAACACTTTCGTTTGAAAGGGGTTGCCATGCTTCCAAAAAACTACTCGTTTGCTGAAATCTCAGCAAACATTTTTTCACCAAATCTTGATGATACTTGGTGGTAATGATCAGTTCACTAAGCCCACTTGGCTGCCCAATTTTCACTCTTCTAGGTTCAAGCGTTCGTTTCCAGTAACACTTTGAATTTTTAGGTTTCACTCTGTTTTCTGCTATATAGATAGATGTGTTTGAAACTCTAAATCAAACACGGTTTGTGCTAGCTCCTTGAAACTTGACCAAATGAAGCAGTTTTAAGTTCTATCTCTATGGTTTGTTTCCTCTTGAAGTACCCCATGCAGAGTCTGGCGAAAAACACTTTCGTTTTAAAGGGGTAGCCAAGCTTCCAAAAAACTACTAGTTTGCTGAAATCTCAGCAAACATTTTTTCACCAAAACTTGATGATACTTGGTGGTAATGATCAGTTCACTAAGCCCACTTGGCTGCCCAGTATTTACTCTTCTAGGTTCAAGCGTTCGTTTCCAGTAACACTTTGAAATTTTAGGTTTCACTCTGTTTTCTGCTATATAGATAGATGTCTTTGAATCTCTAAATCAAACACGGTTTGTGCTAGCTCCTTGCAACTTGACAAAATGAAGTAGTTGTTAGTTCTATCTCTATGGTTTTTTTCCTCTTGAAGTACCCCATGCAGAGACTGGCGAAAAACACTTTCGTTTGAAAGGGGTTGCCAAGCTTCCAAAAAACTACTAGTTTGCTGAAATCTCAGCAAACATTTTTTCACCAAATCTTGATGATACTTGGTGGTAATGATCAGTTCACTAAGCCCACTTGGCTGCCCAAATTTCACTCTTGTAGGTTCAAGCGTTCGTTTCCAGTAACACTTTGAATTTTTAGGTTTCACTCTGTTTTCTGCTATATAGATAGATGTGTTTGAAACTCTAAATCAAACACGGTTTGTGCTAGCTCCTTGAAACTTGACCAAATGAAGTAGTTCTAAGTTCTATATCTATGGTTTGTTTCCTCTTGAAGTACCCCATGCAGAAACTGGCGAAAAACACTTTCGTTTTAGAGGGGTTGCCAAGCTTCCAAAAAACTACTCGTTTGCTGAAATCTCAGCAAACATTTTTTCAACAAATCTTGATGATACTTGGTGGTAATGATCAGTTCACGAATCCCACTTGGCTGCCCAACTTTCAATCTTCTAGGTTCAAGCGTTCGTTTCCAGTAACAGTTTGAATTTTTAGGATTCACTCTGTTTTCTGCTATATAGATAGATGTGTTTGAAACACTAAATCAAACACGGTTTGTGCTAGCTCCGTGAAACTTGGCAAAATGAAGTAGTTCTAAGTTCTATCTCTATGGTTTGTTTCCTCTTGAAGTACCAAATGCAGAGACTGGCGAGAACACTTTCGTTTGAAAGGGCTTGCCAAGCTTCCAAAAAACTACTAGTTTGCTGAAATCTCAGCAACCATTTTTTCACCAAATCTTGATGATACTTGGTGGTAATGATCAGTTCACTAAGCCCACTTGGCTGCCCAATTTTCACTCTTCTAGGTTCAAGCGTTCGTTTCCAGTAACAGTTTGAATTTTTAGGTTTCACTCTGTTTTCTGCTATATAGATAGATGTGTTTGAAACTCTAAATCAAACACGGTTTGTGCTAGCTCCGTGAAACTTGACAAAATGAAGTAGTTCTAAGTTCTATCTCTATGGTTTGTTTCCTCTTGAAGTACCCCATGCAGAGACTGGCGAAGAACACTTTCGTTTGAAAGGGGTTGCCAAGCTTATAAAAAAGTACTAGTTTGCTGAAATCTCAGCAATCATTTTTTCACCAAATCTTGATGATACTTGGTGGTAATGATCAGTTCACTAAGCCCACTTGGCTGCCCAATTTTCAGTCTTCTAGGTTAAAGCGTTCGTTTCCAGTAACACTTTGAATTTTTAGGTTTCACTCTGTTTTCTGCTATATAGATAGATGTGTTGAAACTCTAAATCAAACACGGTTTGTGCTAGCTCCTTGAAACTTGACCAAATGAAGTAGTTCTAAGTTCTATCTCTATGGTTTGTTTCCTCTTGAAGTACCCCATGCAGAGACTGGCGAAGAACACTTTCGTTTGAAAGGGGTTGCCAAGCTTCCAAAAACTACTCGTTTGCTGAAATCTCAGCAAACATTTTTTCACCAAATTTGATGATACTTGGTGGTAATGATCAGTTCACTAAGCCCACTTCGCTGCCCAATTTTCACTCTTCTAGGTTCAAGCGTTCGTTTCCAGTAACACTTTGAATTTTTCGGTTTCACTCTGTTTTCTGCTATATAGATAGATGTGTTTGAAACTCTAAATCAAACACGGTTTGTGCTAGCTCCTTGAAACTTGACAAAATGAAGTAGTTCTAAGTTCTATCTCTATGGTTTGTTTCCTCTTGAAGTACCCCATGCAGAAACTGGCGAAAAACACTTTCGTTTGAAAGGGGTTGCCATGCCCCAAAAAACTACTAGTTTGCTGAAATCTCAGCAAACATTTTTTCACCAAATCTTGATGATACTTGGTGGTAATGATCAGTTCACTAATCCCACTTGGCTGCCCAACTTTCACTCTTCTAGGTTCAAGCGTTTGTTTCCAGTAACAGTTTGAATTTTTAGGTTTCACTGTTTTCTGCTATATAGATAGATGTGTTTGAAACTCTAAATCAAACACGGTTTGTGCTAGCTCCGTGAAACTTGACAAAATGAAGTAGTTCTAAGTTCTATCTCTATGGTTTGTTTCCTCTTGAAGTACCCCATGCAGAGACTGGCAAAGAACACTTTCGTTTGAAAGGGGTTGCCAAGCTTAAAAAAATACTACTAGTTTGCTGAAATCTCAGCAACCATTTTTTCACCAAATCTTGATGATACTTGGTGGTAATGATCAGTTCACTAAGCCCACTTGGCTGCCCAATTTTCACTCTTGTATGTTCAAGCGTTCGTTTCCAGTAACAGTTTGAATTTTTAGGTTTCACTCTGTTTTCTGCTATATAGATAGATGTGTTTGAAACTCTAAATCAAACACGGTTTGTGCTAGCTCCGTGAAACTTGACAAAATGAAGTAGTTCTAAGTTCTATCTCTATGGTTTGTTTCCTCTTGAAGTACCCCATGCAGAGACTGGCGAAGAACACTTTCGTTTGAAAGGGTTGCCAAGCTTCCAAAAAACTACTCGTTTGCTGAAATCTCAGCAAACATTTTTTCACCAAATCTTGATGATACTTGGTGGTAATGATCAGTTCACTAAGCCCACTTGGCTGCCCAATTTTCACTCTTCTAGGTTCAAGCGTTCGTTTCCAGTAACACTTTGAATTTTTAGGTTTCACTCTGTTTTCTGCTATATAGATAGATGTGTTGAAACTCTAAATCAAACACGGTTTGTGCTAGCTCCTTGAAACTTGACCAAATGAAGTAGTTCTAAGTTCTATCTCTATGGTTTGTTTCCTCTTGAAGTACCCCATGCAGAGACTGGCGAAGAACACTTTCGTTTGAAAGGGGTTGCCAAGCTTCCAAAAAAATACTCGTTTGCTGAAATCTCAGCAAACATTTTTTCACCAAATCTTGATGATACTTGGTGGTAATGATCAGTTCACTAAGCCCACTTCGCTGCCCAATTTTCACACTTCTAGGTTCAAGCGTTCGTTTCCAGTAACACTTTGAATTTTTCGGTTTCACTCTGTTTTCTGCTATATAGATAGATGTGTTTGAAACTCTAAATCAAACACGGTTTGTGCTAGCTCCTTGAAACTTGACACAATGAAGTAGTTCTAAGTTCTATCTCTATGGTTTGTTTCCTCTTGAAGTACCCCATGCAGAAACTGGCGAAAAACACTTTCGTTTGAAAGGGGTTGCCATGCTTCCAAAAAACTACTAGTTTTTTTGAAATCTCAGCAAACATTTTTTCACCAAATCTTGATGATACTTGGTGGTAATGATCAGTTCACTAATCCCACTTGGCTGCCCAACTTTCACTCTTCCAGGTTCAAGCGTTCGTTTCCAGTAACAGTTTGAATTTTTAGGTTTCACTCTGTTTTCTGCTATATAGATAGATGTGTTTGAAACTCTAAATCAAACACGGTTTGTGCTAGCTCCGTGAAACTTGACAAAATGAAGTAGTTCTAAGTTCTATCTCTATGGTTTGTTTCCTCTTGAAGTACCCCATGCAGAGACTGGCAAAGAACACTTTCGTTTGAAAGGGGTTGCCAAGCTTAAAAAAAAACTACTAGTTTGCTGAAATCTCAGCAACCATTTTTTCAATAAATCTTGAAGATACTTGGTGGTAATGATCAGTTCACTAAGCCCACTTGGCTGCCCAATTTTCACTCTTGTACGTTCAAGCGTTCGTTTCCAGTAACAGTTTGAATTTTTAGGTTTCACTCTGTTTTCTGCTATATAGATAGATGTGTTTGAAACTCTAAATCAAACACGGTTTGTGCTAGCTCCGTGAAACTTGACAAAATGAAGTAGTTCTAAGTTCTATCTCTATGATATGTTTCCTCTTGAAGTACCCCATGCAGAGACTGGCGAAGAACACTTTCGTTTGAAAGGGGTTGCCAAGCTTCCAAAAAACTACTCGTTTGCTAAAATCTCAGCAACCATTTTTTCACCAAATCTTGATGATACTTGGTGGTAATGATCAGTTCACTAAGCCCACTTGGCTGCCCAATTTTCACTCTTCTAGGTTCAAGCGTTCGTTTCCAGTAACACTTTGAATTTTTAGGTTTCACTCTGTTTTCTGCTATATAGATAGATGTGTTTGAAACTCTAAATCAAACACGGTTTGTGCTAGCTCCTTGAAACTTGACAAAATGAAGTACTTCTAAGTTCTATCTCTATGGTTTGTTTCCTCTTGAAGTACCCCATGCAGAAACTGGCGAAAAACACTTTCGTTTGAAAGGGGTTGCCATGCTTCCAAAAAACTACTCGTTTGCTGAAATCTCAGCAAACATTTTTTCACCAAATCTTGATGATACTTGGTGGTAATGATCAGTTCACTAAGCCCACTTGGCTGCCCAATTTTCACTCTTCTAGGTTCAAGCGTTCGTTTCCAGTAACACTTTGAATTTTTAGGTTTCACTCTGTTTTCTGCTATATAGATAGATGTGTTTGAAACTCTAAATCAAACACGGTTTGTGCTAGCTCCTTGAAACTTGACCAAAGGAAGTAGTTCTAAGTTCTATCTCTATTGTTTGTTTTTTCTTGAAGTACCCCATGCAGAGACTGGCGAAAAACACTTTCGTTTTAAAGGGGTTGCCAAGCTTCCAAAAAACTACTCGTTTGCTGAAATCTCAGCAAACATTTTTTCACCAAATCTTGATGATACTTGGTGGTAAGGATCAGTTCACTAATGCCACTAGGCTGCCCAACTTTCAATCTTCTAGGTTCAAGCGTTCGTTTCCAGTAACAGTTTGAATTTTTAGGTTTCACTCTGTTTTCTGCTATAAAGATAGATGTGTTTGAAACTCTAAATCAAACACGGTTTGTGCTAGCTCCGTGAAACGTGACAAAATGAAGTAGTTCTAAGTTCTATCTCTATGGTTTTTTTCCTCTTGAAGTACCCCATGCAGAAACTGGCGAAAAACACTTTCGTTTGAAAGGGGTTGCCATGCTTCCAAAAAACTACTAGTTTGCTGAAATCTCAGCAAACATTTTTTCACCAAATCTTGATGATACTTGGTGGTAATGATCAGTTCACTAAGCCCACTTGTCTGCCCAGTTTTCACTCTTCTAGGTTCAAGCGTTCGTTTCCAGTAACACTTTGAATTTTTAGGTTTCATTCTGTTTTCTGCTATATAGATAGATGTGTTTGAAACTCTAAATCAAACACGGTTTGTGCTAGCTCCTTGAAACTTGACAAAATGAAGTAGTTTTAAGTTCTATCTCTATGGTTTGTTTCCTCTTGAAGTACCCCATGCAGAGACTGGCGAAAAACACTTTCGTTTTAAAGGGGTAGCCAAGCTTCCAAAAAACTAGTAGTTTGCTGAAATCTCAGCAACCATTTTTTCACCAAATCTTGATGATACTTGGTGGTAATGATCAGTTCACTAATCCCACTTGGCTGCCCAACTTTCACTCTTCTAGGTTCAAGCGTTCGTTTCCAGTAACAGTTTGAATTTTTAGGTTTCACTCTGTTTTCTGTTATATAGATAGATGTGTTTGAAACTCTAAATCAAACACGGTTTGTGCTAGCTCCTTGAAACTTGACCAAATGAAGTAGTTCTAAGTTCTATCTCTATGGTTTGTTTCCTCTTGAAGTACCCCATGCAGAGACTGGCGAAAAACACTTTCGTTTGAAAGGGGTTGCCAAGCTTCCAAAAAACTACTAGTTTGCTGAAATCTCAGCAACCATTTTTTCACCAAAACTTGATGATGTTTGGTGGTAATGATCAGTTCACTAAGCCCACTTGGCTGCCCAATTTTTACTCTTCTAGGTTCAAGCGTTCGTTTCCAGTAACACTTTGAAATTTTAGGTTTCACTCTGTTTTCTGCTATATAGATAGATGTCTTTGAAACTCTAAATCAAACACGGTTTGTGCTAGCTCCTTGAAACTTGACAAAATGAAGTAGTTGTTAGTTCTATCTCTATGGTTTTTTTCCTCTTGAAGTACCCCATGCAGAGACTGGCGAAAAACACTTTCATTTTAAAGGGGTTGCCAAGCTCGAAAAAACTACTAGTTTGCTGAAATCTCAGCAAACATTTTTTCACCAAATCTTGATGATACTTGGTGGTAATGATCAGTTCACTAATCCCACTTGGCTGCCCAAATTTTATTCTTCTAGGTTGAAGCTTTCGTTTCCAGTGACTGTTTGAATTTTTAGGTTTCACTCTGTTTTCTCCAACATAGATAGCTGTGTTTGGAATTCTAAATCAAATACGGTTTGTGCTAGCTCCGTGAAACTTGACAAAATGAAGTAGTTCTAAGTTCTATCTCTATGGTTTGTTTCCTCTTGAAGTACCCCATGCAGAGACTGGCGAAGAACACTTTCGTTTGAAAGGGGTTGCCAAGCTTCCAAAAAACTACTCTTTTGCTGAAATCTCAGCAAACATTTTTTCACCAAATCTTGATGATACTTGGTGGTAATGATCAGTTCACTAAGCCCACTTGGCTGCCCAATTTTCACTCTTCTAGGTTCAAGCGTTCGTTTCCAGTAACACTTTGAATTTTTAGGTTTCACTCTGTTTTCTGCTATATAAATAGATGTGTTTGAAACTCTAAATCAAACACGGTTTGTGCTAGCTCCTTGAAACTTGACAAAATGAAGTAGTTCTAAGTTCTATCTCTATGGTTTGTTTCCTCTTGAAGTACCCCATGCAGAAACTGGCGAAAAAAACTTTCGTTTGAAAGGGGTTGCCATGCCTCCAAAAAACTACTAGTTTGCTGAATTCTCAGCAAACATTTTTTCACCAAATCTTGATGACACTTGGTGGTAATGATCAGTTCCCTAATCCCACTTGGCTGCCCAACTTTCACTCTTCTAGGTTCAAGCGTTCGTTTCCAGTAACAGTTTGAATTTTTAGGTTTCACTCTGTTTTCTGCAATATAGATAGATGTGTTTGAAACTCTAAATCAAACACGGTTTGTGCTAGCTCCGTGAAACTTGACAAAATGAAGCAGTTCTAAGTTCTATCTCTATGGTTTGTTTCCTCTTGAAGTACCCCATGCAGAGACTGGCAAAGAACACTTTCGTTTGAAAGGGGTTGCCAAGCTTAAAAAAAAACTACTAGTTTGCTGAAATCTCAGCAACCATTTTTTCACCAAATCTTGATGATACTTGGTGGTAATGATCAGTTCACTAAGCCCACTTGGCTGCCCAATTTTCACTCTTGTAGTTTCAAGCGTTCGTTTCCAGTAACAGTTTGAATTTTTAGGTTTCACACTGTTTTCTGCTATATAGATAGATGTGTTTGAAACTCTAAATCAAACACGGTTTGTGCTAGCTCCTTGAAACTTGACAAAATGAAGTAGTTCTAAGTTCTATCTCTATGGTTTGTTTCCTCTTGAAGTACCCCATGCAGAAACTGGCGAAAAACACTTTCGTTTGAAAGGGGTTGCCATGCTTCCAAAAAACTACTCGTTTGCTGAAATCTCAGCAAACATTTTTTCACCAAATCTTGATGATACTTGGTGGTAATGATCAGTTCACTAAGCCCACTTGGCTGCCCAATTTTCACTCTTCTAGGTTCAAGCGTTCGTTTCCAGTAACACTTTGAATTTTTAGGTTTCACTCTGTTTTCTGCTATATAGATAGATGTGTTTGAAACTCTAAATCAAACACGGTTTGTGCTAGCTCCTTGAAACTTGACCAAATGAAGTAGTTTTAAGTTCTATCTCTATGGTTTGTTTCCTCTTGAAGTACCCCATGCAGAGTCTGGCGAAAAACACTTTCGTTTTAAAGGGGTAGCCAAGCTTCCAAAAAACTACTAGTTTGCTGAAATCTCAGCAAACATTTTTTCACCAAAACTTGATGATACTTGGTGGTAATGATCAGTTCACTAAGCCCACTTGGCTGCCCAATATTTACTCTTCTAGGTTCAAGCGTTCGTTTCCAGTAACACTTTGAAATTTTAGGTTTCACTCTGTTTTCTGCTATATAGATAGATGTCTTTGAATCTCTAAATCAAACACGGTTTGTGCTAGCTCCATGAAACTTGACAAAATGAAGTAGTTCTAAGTTCTATCTCTATGGTTTGTTTCCTCTTGAAGTACCCCATGCAGAAACTGGCAAAAAACACTTTCGTTTGAAAGGGGTTGCCATGCTTCCAAAAAACTACTAGTTTGCTGAAATCTCAGCAAACATTTTTTCACCAAATCTTGATGATACTTGGTGGTAATGATCAGTTCACTAAGCCCACTTGGCTGCCCAATTTTCACTCTTCTAGGTTCAAGCGTTCGTTTCCAGTAACACTTTGAATTTTTAGGTTTCACTCTGTTTTCTGCTATATAGATAGATGTGTTTGAAACTCTAAATCAAACACGGTTTGTGCTAGCTCCTTGAAACTTGACACAATGAAGTAGTTCTAAGTTCTATCTCTATGGTTTGTTTCCTCTTGAAGTACCCCATGCAGAAACTGGCGAAAAACACTTTCGTTTGAAAGGGGTTGCCATGCTTCCAAAAAACTACTAGTTTGCTGAAATCTCAGCAAACATTTTTTCACCAAATCTTGATGATACTTGGTGGTAATGATCAGTTCACTAATCCCACTTGGCTGCCCAACTTTCACTCTTCCAGGTTCAAGCGTTCGTTTCCAGTAACAGTTTGAATTTTTAGGTTTCACTCTGTTTTCTGCTATATAGATAGATGTGTTTGAAACTCTAAATCAAACACGGTTTGTGCTAGCTCCGTGAAACTTGACAAAATGAAGTAGTTCTAAGTTCTATCTCTATGGTTTGTTTCCTCTTGAAGTACCCCATGCAGAGACTGGCAAAGAACACTTTCGTTTGAAAGGGGTTGCCAAGCTTAAAAAAAAACTACTAGTTTGCTGAAATCTCAGCAACCATTTTTTCAATAAATCTTGAAGATACTTGGTGGTAATGATCAGTTCACTAAGCCCACTTGGCTGCCCAATTTTCACTCTTGTACGTTCAAGCGTTCGTTTCCAGTAACAGTTTGAATTTTTAGGTTTCACTCTGTTTTCTGCTATATAGATAGATGTGTTTGAAACTCTAAATCAAACACGGTTTGTGCTAGCTCCGTGAAACTTGACAAAATGAAGTAGTTCTAAGTTCTATCTCTATGATATGTTTCCTCTTGAAGTACCCCATGCAGAGACTGGCGAAGAACACTTTCGTTTGAAAGGGGTTGCCAAGCTTCCAAAAAACTACTCGTTTGCTAAAATCTCAGCAACCATTTTTTCACCAAATCTTGATGATACTTGGTGGTAATGATCAGTTCACTAAGCCCACTTGGCTGCCCAATTTTCACTCTTCTAGGTTCAAGCGTTCGTTTCCAGTAACACTTTGAATTTTTAGGTTTCACTCTGTTTTCTGCTATATGGATAGATGTGTTTGAAACTCTAAATCAAACACGGTTTGTGCTAGCTCCTTGAAACTTGACCAAAGGAAGTAGTTCTAAGTTCTATCTCTATTGTTTGTTTTTTCTTGAAGTACCCCATGCAGAGACTGGCGAAAAACACTTTCGTTTTAAAGGGGTTGCCAAGCTTCCAAAAAACTACTCGTTTGCTGAAATCTCAGCAAACATTTTTTCACCAAATCTTGATGATACTTGGTGGTAAGGATCAGTTCACTAATGCCACTAGGCTGCCCAACTTTCAATCTTCTAGGTTCAAGCGTTCGTTTCCAGTAACAGTTTGAATTTTTAGGTTTCACTCTGTTTTCTGCTATAAAGATAGATGTGTTTGAAACTCTAAATCAAACACGGTTTGTGCTAGCTCCGTGAAACGTGACAAAATGAAGTAGTTCTAAGTTCTATCTCTATGGTTTTTTTCCTCTTGAAGTACCCCATGCAGAAACTGGCGAAAAACACTTTCGTTTGAAAGGGGTTGCCATGCTTCCAAAAAACTACTAGTTTGCTGAAATCTCAGCAAACATTTTTTCACCAAATCTTGATGATACTTGGTGGTAATGATCAGTTCACTAAGCCCACTTGTCTGCCCAGTTTTCACTCTTCTAGGTTCAAGCGTTCGTTTCCAGTAACACTTTGAATTTTTAGGTTTCATTCTGTTTTCTGCTATATAGATAGATGTGTTTGAAACTCTAAATCAAACACGGTTTGTGCTAGCTCCTTGAAACTTGACAAAATGAAGTAGTTTTAAGTTCTATCTCTATGGTTTGTTTCCTCTTGAAGTACCCCATGCAGAGACTGGCGAAAAACACTTTCGTTTTAAAGGGGTAGCCAAGCTTCCAAAAAACTAGTAGTTTGCTGAAATCTCAGCAACCATTTTTTCACCAAATCTTGATGATACTTGGTGGTAATGATCAGTTCACTAATCCCACTTGGCTGCCCAACTTTCACTCTTCTAGGTTCAAGCGTTCGTTTCCAGTAACAGTTTGAATTTTTAGGTTTCACTCTGTTTTCTGTTATATAGATAGATGTGTTTGAAACTCTAAATCAAACACGGTTTGTGCTAGCTCCTTGAAACTTGACCAAATGAAGTAGTTCTAAGTTCTATCTCTATGGTTTGTTTCCTCTTGAAGTACCCCATGCAGAGACTGGCGAAAAACACTTTCGTTTGAAAGGGGTTGCCAAGCTTCCAAAAAACTACTAGTTTGCTGAAATCTCAGCAACCATTTTTTCACCAAAACTTGATGATGTTTGGTGGTAATGATCAGTTCACTAAGCCCACTTGGCTGCCCAATTTTTACTCTTCTAGGTTCAAGCGTTCGTTTCCAGTAACACTTTGAAATTTTAGGTTTCACTCTGTTTTCTGCTATATAGATAGATGTCTTTGAAACTCTAAATCAAACACGGTTTGTGCTAGCTCCTTGAAACTTGACAAAATGAAGTAGTTGTTAGTTCTATCTCTATGGTTTTTTTCCTCTTGAAGTACCCCATGCAGAGACTGGCGAAAAACACTTTCATTTTAAAGGGGTTGCCAAGCTTCGAAAAAACTACTAGTTTGCTGAAATCTCAGCAAACATTTTTTCACCAAATCTTGATGATACTTGGTGGTAATGATCAGTTCACTAATCCCACTTGGCTGCCCAAATTTTATTCTTCTAGGTTGAAGCTTTCGTTTCCAGTGACTGTTTGAATTTTTAGGTTTCACTCTGTTTTCTCCAACATAGATAGCTGTGTTTGGAATTCTAAATCAAATACGGTTTGTGCTAGCTCCGTGAAACTTGACAAAATGAAGTAGTTCTAAGTTCTATCTCTATGGTTTGTTTCCTCTTGAAGTACCCCATGCAGAGACTGGCGAAGAACACTTTCGTTTGAAAGGGGTTGCCAAGCTTCCAAAAAACTACTCTTTTGCTGAAATCTCAGCAAACATTTTTTCACCAAATCTTGATGATACTTGGTGGTAATGATCAGTTCACTAAGCCCACTTGGCTGCCCAATTTTCACTCTTCTAGGTTCAAGCGTTCGTTTCCAGTAACACTTTGAATTTTTAGGTTTCACTCTGTTTTCTGCTATATAAATAGATGTGTTTGAAACTCTAAATCAAACACGGTTTGTGCTAGCTCCTTGAAACTTGACAAAATGAAGTAGTTCTAAGTTCTATCTCTATGGTTTGTTTCCTCTTGAAGTACCCCATGCAGAAACTGGCGAAAAAAACTTTCGTTTGAAAGGGGTTGCCATGCCTCCAAAAAACTACTAGTTTGCTGAATTCTCAGCAAACATTTTTTCACCAAATCTTGATGACACTTGGTGGTAATGATCAGTTCCCTAATCCCACTTGGCTGCCCAACTTTCACTCTTCTAGGTTCAAGCGTTCGTTTCCAGTAACAGTTTGAATTTTTAGGTTTCACTCTGTTTTCTGCAATATAGATAGATGTGTTTGAAACTCTAAATCAAACACGGTTTGTGCTAGCTCCGTGAAACTTGACAAAATGAAGCAGTTCTAAGTTCTATCTCTATGGTTTGTTTCCTCTTGAAGTACCCCATGCAGAGACTGGCAAAGAACACTTTCGTTTGAAAGGGGTTGCCAAGCTTAAAAAAAAACTACTAGTTTGCTGAAATCTCAGCAACCATTTTTTCACCAAATCTTGATGATACTTGGTGGTAATGATCAGTTCACTAAGCCCACTTGGCTGCCCAATTTTCACTCTTGTAGGTTCAAGCGTTCGTTTCCAGTAACAGTTTGAATTTTTAGGTTTCACACTGTTTTCTGCTATATAGATAGATGTGTTTGAAACTCTAAATCAAACACGGTTTGTGCTAGCTCCTTGAAACTTGACAAAATGAAGTAGTTCTAAGTTCTATCTCTATGGTTTGTTTCCTCTTGAAGTACCCCATGCAGAAACTGGCGAAAAACACTTTCGTTTGAAAGGGGTTGCCATGCTTCCAAAAAACTACTCGTTTGCTGAAATCTCAGCAAACATTTTTTCACCAAATCTTGATGATACTTGGTGGTAATGATCAGTTCACTAAGCCCACTTGGCTGCCCAATTTTCACTCTTCTAGGTTCAAGCGTTCGTTTCCAGTAACACTTTGAATTTTTAGGTTTCACTCTGTTTTCTGCTATATAGATAGATGTGTTTGAAACTCTAAATCAAACACGGTTTGTGCTAGCTCCTTGAAACTTGACCAAATGAAGTAGTTTTAAGTTCTATCTCTATGGTTTGTTTCCTCTTGAAGTACCCCATGCAGAGTCTGGCGAAAAACACTTTCGTTTTAAAGGGGTAGCCAAGCTTCCAAAAAACTACTAGTTTGCTGAAATCTCAGCAAACATTTTTTCACCAAAACTTGATGATACTTGGTGGTAATGATCAGTTCACTAAGCCCACTTGGCTGCCCAATATTTACTCTTCTAGGTTCAAGCGTTCGTTTCCAGTAACACTTTGAAATTTTAGGTTTCACTCTGTTTTCTGCTATATAGATAGATGTCTTTGAATCTCTAAATCAAACACGGTTTGTGCTAGCTCCTTGCAACTTGACAAAATGAAGTAGTTGTTAGTTCTATCTCTATGGTTTTTTTCCTCTTGAAGTACCCCATGCAGAGACTGGCGAAAAACACTTTCGTTTGAAAGGGGTTGCCAAGCTTCCAAAAAACTACTAGTTTGCTGAAATCTCAGCAAACATTTTTTCACCAAATCTTGATGATACTTGGTGGTAATGATCAGTTTACTAAGCCCACTTGGCTGCCCAAATTTCACTCTTGTAGGTTCAAGCGTTCGTTTCCTGTAACACTTTGAATTTTTAGGTTTCACTCTGTTTTCTGCTATATAGATAGATGTGTTTGAAACTCTAAATCAAACACGGTTTGTGCTAGCTCCTTGAAACTTGACCAAATGAAGTAGTTCTAAGTTCTATATCTATGGTTTGTTTCCTCTTGAAGTACCCCATGCAGAAACTGGCGAAAAACACTTTCGTTTTAGAGGGGTTGCCAAGCTTCCAAAAAACTACTCGTTTGCTGAAATCTCAGCAAACATTTTTTCACCAAATCTTGATGATTCTTGGTGGTAATGATCAGTTCAATAATCCCACTTGGCTGCCCAACTTTCACTCTTCTAGGTTCAAGCGTTCGTTTCCAGTAACACTTTGAATTTTTAGGTTTCACTCTGTTTTCTGCTATATAGATAGATGTGTTGAAACTCTAAATCAAACACGGTTTGTGCTAGCTCCTTGAAACTTGACCAAATGAAGTAGTTCTAAGTTCTATCTCTATGGTTTGTTTCCTCTTGAAGTACCCCATGCAGAGACTGGCGAAGAACACTTTCGTTTGAAAGGGGTTGCCAAGCTTCCAAAAAACTACTCGTTTGCTGAAATCTCAGCAACCATTTTTTCACCAAATCTTGATGATACTTGGTGGTAATGATCAGTTCACTAAGCCCACTTGGCTGCCCAATTTTCACTCTTGTAGGTTCAAGCGTTCGTTTCCAGTAACACTTTGAATTTTTAGGTTTCACTCTGTTTTCTGCTATATAGATAGATGTGTTTGAAACTCTAAATCAAACACGGTTTGTGCTAGCTCCATGAAACTTGACAAAATGAAGTAGTTCTAAGTTCTATCTCTATGGTTTGTTTCCTCTTGAAGTACCCCATGCAGAAACTGGCGAAAAACACTTTCGTTTGAAAGGGGTTGCCATGCTTCCAAAAAACTACTAGTTTGCTGAAATCTCAGCAAACATTTTTTCACCAAATCTTGATGATACTTGGTGGTAATGATCAGTTCACTAAGCCCACTTGGCTGCCCAATTTTCACTCTTCTAGGTTCAAGCGTTCGTTTCCAGTAACACTTTGAATTTTTAGGTTTCACTCTGTTTTCTGCTATATAGATAGATGTGTTTGAAACTCTAAATCAAACACGGTTTGTGCTAGCTCCTTGAAACTTGACCAAATGAAGTAGTTTTAAGTTCTATCTCTATGGTTTGTTTCCTCTTGAAGTACCCCATGCAGAGTCTGGCGAAAAACACTTTCGTTTTAAAGGGGTAGCCAAGCTTCCAAAAAACTACTAGTTTGCTGAAATCTCAGCAAACATTTTTTCACCAAAACTTGATGATACTTGGTGGTAATGATCAGTTCACTAAGCCCACTTGGCTGCCCAATATTTACTCTTCTAGGTTCAAGCGTTCGTTTCCAGTAACACTTTGAAATTTTAGGTTTCACTCTGTTTTCTGCTATATAGATAGATGTCTTTGAATCTCTAAATCAAACACGGTTTGTGCTAGCTCCTTGCAACTTGACAAAATGAAGTAGTTGTTAGTTCTATCTCTATGGTTTTTTCCTCTTGAAGTACCCCATGCAGAGACTGGCGAAAAACACTTTCGTTTGAAAGGGGTTGCCAAGCTTCCAAAAAACTACTAGTTTGCTGAAATCTCAGCAAACATTTTTCACCAAATCTTGATGATACTTGGTGGTAATGATCAGTTTACTAAGCCCACTTGGCTGCCCAAATTTCACTCTTGTAGGTTCAAGCGTTCGTTTCCTGTAACACTTTGAATTTTTAGGTTTCACTCTGTTTTCTGCTATATAGATAGATGTGTTTGAAACTCTAAATCAAACACGGTTTGTGCTAGCTCCTTGAAACTTGACCAAATGAAGTAGTTCTAAGTTCTATATCTATGGTTTGTTTCCTCTTGAAGTACCCCATGCAGAAACTGGCGAAAAACACTTTCGTTTTAGAGGGGTTGCCAAGCTTCCAAAAAACTACTCGTTTGCTGAAATCTCAGCAAACATTTTTTCACCAAATCTTGATGATTCTTGGTGGTAATGATCAGTTCAATAATCCCACTTGGCTGCCCAACTTTCACTCTTCTAGGTTCAAGCGTTCGTTTCCAGTAACACTTTGAATTTTTAGGTTTCACTCTGTTTTCTGCTATATAGATAGATGTGTTGAAACTCTAAATCAAACACGGTTTGTGCTAGCTCCTTGAAACTTGACCAAATGAAGTAGTTCTAAGTTCTATCTCTATGGTTTGTTTCCTCTTGAAGTACCCCATGCAGAGACTGGCGAAGAACACTTTCGTTTGAAAGGGGTTGCCAAGCTTCCAAAAAACTACTCGTTTGCTGAAATCTCAGCAACCATTTTTTCACCAAATCTTGATGATACTTGGTGGTAATGATCAGTTCACTAAGCCCACTTGGCTGCCCAATTTTCACTCTTGTAGGTTCAAGCGTTCGTTTCCAGTAACACTTTGAATTTTTAGGTTTCACTCTGTTTTCTGCTATATAGATAGATGTGTTTGAAACTCTAAATCAAACACGGTTTGTGCTAGCTCCATGAAACTTGACAAAATGAAGTAGTTCTAAGTTCTATCTCTATGGTTTGTTTCCTCTTGAAGTACCCCATGCAGAAACTGGCGAAAAACACTTTCGTTTGAAAGGGGTTGCCATGCTTCCAAAAAACTACTAGTTTGCTGAAATCTCAGCAAACATTTTTTCACCAAATCTTGATGATACTTGGTGGTAATGATCAGTTCACTAAGCCCACTTGGCTGCCCAATTTTCACTCTTCTAGGTTCAAGCGTTCGTTTCCAGTAACACTTTGAATTTTTAGGTTTCACTCTGTTTTCTGCTATATAGATAGATGTGTTTGAAACTCTAAATCAAACACGGTTTGTGCTAGCTCCTTGAAACTTGACCAAATGAAGTAGTTTTAAGTTCTATCTCTATGGTTTGTTTCCTCTTGAAGTACCCCATGCAGAGTCTGGCGAAAAACACTTTCGTTTTAAAGGGGTAGCCAAGCTTCCAAAAAACTACTAGTTTGCTGAAATCTCAGCAAACATTTTTTCACCAAAACTTGATGATACTTGGTGGTAATGATCAGTTCACTAAGCCCACTTGGCTGCCCAATATTTACTCTTCTAGGTTCAAGCGTTCGTTTCCAGTAACACTTTGAAATTTTAGGTTTCACTCTGTTTTCTGCTATATAGATAGATGTCTTTGAATCTCTAAATCAAACACGGTTTGTGCTAGCTCCTTGCAACTTGACAAAATGAAGTAGTTGTTAGTTCTATCTCTATGGTTTTTTTCCTCTTGAAGTACCCCATGCAGAGACTGGCGAAAAACACTTTCGTTTGAAAGGGGTTGCCAAGCTTCCAAAAAACTACTAGTTTGCTGAAATCTCAGCAAACATTTTTTCACCAAATCTTGATGATACTTGGTGGTAATGATCAGTTTACTAAGCCCACTTGGCTGCCCAAATTTCACTCTTGTAGGTTCAAGCGTTCGTTTCCTGTAACACTTTGAATTTTTAGGTTTCACTCTGTTTTCTGCTATATAGATAGATGTGTTTGAAACTCTAAATCAAACACGGTTTGTGCTAGCTCCTTGAAACTTGACCAAATGAAGTAGTTCTAAGTTCTATATCTATGGTTTGTTTCCTCTTGAAGTACCCCATGCAGAAACTGGCGAAAAACACTTTCGTTTTAGAGGGGTTGCCAAGCTTCCAAAAAACTACTCGTTTGCTGAAATCTCAGCAAACATTTTTTCACCAAATCTTGATGATTCTTGGTGGTAATGATCAGTTCAATAATCCCACTTGGCTGCCCAACTTTCACTCTTCTAGGTTCAAGCGTTCGTTTCCAGTAACACTTTGAATTTTTAGGTTTCACTCTGTTTTCTGCTATATAGATAGATGTGTTGAAACTCTAAATCAAACACGGTTTTGTGCTAGCTCCTTGAAACTTGACCAAATGAAGTAGTTCTAAGTTCTATCTCTATGGTTTGTTTCCTCTTGAAGTACCCCATGCAGAGACTGGCGAAGAACACTTTCGTTTGAAAGGGGTTGCCAAGCTTCCAAAAAACTACTCGTTTGCTGAAATCTCAGCAACCATTTTTTCACCAAATCTTGATGATACTTGGTGGTAATGATCAGTTCACTAAGCCCACTTGGCTGCCCAATTTTCACTCTTGTAGGTTCAAGCGTTCGTTTCCAGTAACACTTTGAATTTTTAGGTTTCACTCTGTTTTCTGCTATATAGATAGATGTGTTTGAAACTCTAAATCAAACACGGTTTGTGCTAGCTCCATGAAACTTGACAAAATGAAGTAGTTCTAAGTTCTATCTCTATGGTTTGTTTCCTCTTGAAGTACCCCATGCAGAAACTGGCGAAAAACACTTTCGTTTGAAAGGGGTTGCCATGCTTCCAAAAAACTACTAGTTTGCTGAAATCTCAGCAAACATTTTTTCACCAAATCTTGATGATACTTGGTGGTAATGATCAGTTCACTAAGCCCACTTGGCTGCCCAATTTTCACTCTTCTAGGTTCAAGCGTTCGTTTCCAGTAACACTTTGAATTTTTAGGTTTCACTCTGTTTTCTGCTATATAGATAGATGTGTTTGAAACTCTAAATCAAACACGGTTTGTGCTAGCTCCTTGAAACTTGACAAAATGAAGTAGTTCTAAGTTCTATATCTATGGTTTGTTTCCTCTTGAAGTACCCCATGCAGAAACTGGCGAAAAACACTTTCGTTTGAAAGGGGTTGCCATGCTTCCAAAAAACTACTCGTTTGCTGAAATCTCAGCAAACATTTTTTCACCAAATCTTGATGATACTTGGTGGTAATGATCAGTTCACTAAGCCCACTTGGCTGCCCAATTTTCACTCTTCTAGGTTCAAGCGTTCGTTTCCAGTAACACTTTGAATTTTTCGGTTTCACTCTGTTTTCTGCTATATAGATAGATGTGTTTGAAACTCTAAATCAAACACGGTTTGTGCTAGCTCCGTGAAACTTGACAAAATGAAGTAGTTCTAAGTTCTATCTCTATGGTTTGTTTCCTCTTGAAGTACCCCATGCAGAGACTGGCGAAGAACACTTTCGTTTGAAAGGGGTTGCCAAGCTTCCAAAAAACTACTCGTTTGCTGAAATCTCAGCAACCATTTTTTCACCAAATCTTGATGATACTTGGTGGTAATGATCAGTTCACTAAGCCCACTTGGCTGCCCAATTTTCACTCTTCTAGGTTCAAGCGTTCGTTTCCAGTAACACTTTGTATTTTTAGGTTTCACTCTGTTTTCTGCTATATAGATAGATGTGTTTGAAACTCTAAATCAAACACGGTTTGTGCTAGCTCCTTGAAACTTGACCAAAGGAAGTAGTTCTAAGTTTCTATCTCTATTGTTTGTTTCCTCTTGAAGTACCCCATGCAGAGACTGGCGAAAAACACTTTCGTTTTAAAGGGGTTGCCAAGCTTCCAAAAAACTACTCGTTTGCTGAAATCTCAGCAAACATTTTTTTCACCAAATCTTGATGATACTTGGTGGTAATGATCAGTTCACTAATGCCACTAGGCTGCCCAACTTTCAATCTTCTAGGTTCAAGCGTTCGTTTCCAGTAACAGTTTGAATTTTTAGGTTTCACTCTGTTTTCTGCTATAAAGATAGATGTGTTTGAAACTCTAAATCAAACACGGTTTGTGCTAGCTCCGTGAAACGTGACAAAATGAAGTAGTTCTAAGTTCTATCTCTATGGTTTTTTTCCTCTTGAAGTACCCCATGCAGAAACTGGCGAAAAACACTTTCGTTTGAAAGGGGTTGCCATGCTTCCAAAAAACTACTAGTTTGCTGAAATCTCAGCAAACATTTTTTCACCAAATCTTGATGATACTTGGTGGTAATGATCAGTTCACTAAGCCCACTTGTCTGCCCAGTTTTCACTCTTCTAGGTTCAAGCGTTCGTTTCCAGTAACACTTTGAATTTTTAGGTTTCACTCTGTTTTTTGCTATATAGATAGATGTGTTTGAAACTCTAAATCAAACACGGTTTGTGCTAGCTCCTTGAAACTTGACCAAATGAAGTAGTTTTAAGTTCTATCTCTATGGTTTGTTTCCTCTTGAAGTACCCCATGCAGAGACTGGCGAAAAACACTTTCGTTTTAAAGGGGTAGCCAAGCTTCCAAAAAACTAGTAGTTTGCTGAAATCTCAGCAACCATTTTTTCACCAAATCTTGATGATACTTGGTGGTAATGATCAGTTCACTAATCCCACTTGGCTGCCCAACTTTCACTCTTCTAGGTTCAAGCGTTCGTTTCCAGTAACACTTTGAATTTTTAGGTTTCACTCTGTTTTCTGCTATATAGATAGATGTGTTGAAACTCTAAATCAAACACGGTTTGTGCTAGCTCCTTGAAACTTGACCAAATGAAGTAGTTCTAAGTTCTATCTCTATGGTTTGTTTCCTCTTGAAGTACCCCATGCAGAGACTGGCAAAGAACACTTTAGTTTGAAAGGGGTTGCCAAGCTCCAAAAACTACTCGTTTGCTGAAATCTCAGCAAACATTTTTTCACCAAATCTTGATGATACTTGGTGGTAATGATCAGTTCCCTAAGCCCACTTCGCTGCCCAATTTTCACTCTTCTAGGTTCAAGCGTTCGTTTCCAGTAACACTTTGAATTTTTCGGTTTCACTCTGTTTTCTGCTATATAGATAGATGTGTTTGAAACTCTAAATCAAACACGGTTTGTGCTAGCTCCATGAAACTTGACAAAATGAAGTAGTTCTAAGTTCTATCTCTATGGTTTGTTTCCTCTTGAAGTACCCCATGCAGAAACTGGCGAAAAACACTTTCGTTTGAAAGGGGTTGCCAGGCTTCCAAAAAACTACTAGTTTGCTGAAATCTCAGCAAACATTTTTTCACCAAATCTTGATGATACTTGGTGGTAATGATCAGTTCACTAAGCCCACTTGGCTGCCCAATTTTCACCCTTCTAGGTACAAGCGTTCGTTTCCAGTAACACTTTGAATTTTTAGGTTTCACTCTGTTTTCTGCTATATAGATAGATGTGTTTGAAACTCTAAATCAAACACGGTTTGTGCTAGCTCCTTGAAACTTGACAAAATGAAGTAGTTCTAAGTTCTATATCTATGGTTTGTTTCCTCTTGAAGTACCCCATGCAGAAACTGGCGAAAAACACTTTCGTTTGAAAGGGGTTGCCATGCTTCCAAAAAACTACTCGTTTGCTGAAATCTCAGCAAACATTTTTTCACCAAATCTTGATGATACTTGGTGGTAATGATCAGTTCACTAAGCCCACTTGGCTGCCCAATTTTCACTCTTCTAGGTTCAAGCGTTCGTTTCCAGTAACACTTTGAATTTTTCGGTTTCACTCTGTTTTCTGCTATATCGATAGATGTGTTTGAAACTCTAAATCAAACACGGTTTGTGCTAGCTCCGTGAAACTTGACAAAATGAAGTAGTTCTAAGTTCTATCTCTATGGTTTGTTTCCTCTTGAAGTACCCCATGCAGAGACTGGCGAAGAACACTTTCGTTTGAAAGTTGTTGCCAAGCTTCCAAAAAACTACTCGTTTGCTGAAATCTCAGCAACCATTTTTTCACCAAATCTTGATGATACTTGGGGGTAATGATCAGTTCACTAAGCCCACTTGGCTGCCCAATTTTCACTCTTCTAGGTTCAAGCGTTCGTTTCCAGTAACACTTTGAATTTTTAGGTTTCACTCTGTTTTCTGCTATATAGATAGATGTGTTTGAAACTCTAAATCAAACACGGTTTGTGCTAGCTCCTTGAAACTTGACCAAAGGAAGTAGTTCTAAGTTCTATCTCTATTGTTTGTTTCCTCTTGAAGTACCCCATGCAGAGACTGGCGAAAAACACTTTCGTTTTAAAGGGGTTGCCAAGCTTCCAAAAAACTACTCGTTTGCTGAAATCTCAGCAAACATTTTTTCACCAAATCTTGATGACACTTGGTGGTAATGATCAGTTCACTAATGCCACTAGGCTGCCCAACTTTCAATCTTCTAGGTTCAAGCGTTCGTTTCCAGTAACAGTTTGAATTTTTAGGTTTCACTCTGTTTTCTGCTATATAGATAGATGTGTTTGAAACTCTAAATCAAACACGGTTTGTGCTAGCTCCGTGAAACTTGACAAAATGAAGTAGTTCTAAGTTCTATCTCTATGGTTTGTTTCCTCTTGAAGTACCCCATGCAGAGACTGGCGAAGAACACTTTCGTTTGAAAGGGGTTGCCATGCTTCCAAAAAACTACTAGTTTGCTGAAATCTCAGCAAACATGTTTTCACCAAATCTTGATGATACTTGGTGGTAATGATCAGTTCACTAAGCCCACTTGTCTGCCCAATTTTCACTCTTCTAGGTTCAAGCGTTCGTTTCCAGTAACACTTTGAATTTTTAGGTTTCACTCTGTTTTTTGCTATATAGATAGATGTGTTTGAAACTCTAAATCAAACACGGTTTGTGCTAGCTCCTTGAAACTTGACCAAATGAAGTAGTTTTAAGTTCTATCTCTATGGTTTGTTTCCTCTTGAAGTACCCCATGCAGAGACTGGCGAAAAACACTTTCGTTTTAAAGGGGTAGCCAAGCTTCCAAAAAACTAGTAGTTTGCTGAAATCTCAGCAACCATTTTTTCACCAAATCTTGATGATACTTGGTGGTAATGATCAGTTCACTAATCCCACTTGGCTGCCCAACTTTCACTCTTCTAGGTTCAAGCGTTCGTTTCCAGTAACACTTTGAATTTTTAGGTTTCACTCTGTTTTCTGCTATATAGATAGATGTGTTGAAACTCTAAATCAAACACGGTTTGTGCTAGCTCCTTGAAACTTGACCAAATGAAGTAGTTCTAAGTTCTATCTCTATGGTTTGTTTCCTCTTGAAGTACCCCATGCAGAGACTGGCAAAGAACACTTTAGTTTGAAAGGGGTTGCCAAGCTCCAAAAACTACTCGTTTGCTGAAATCTCAGCAAACATTTTTTCACCAAATCTTGATGATACTTGGTGGTAATGATCAGTTCCCTAAGCCCACTTCGCTGCCCAATTTTCACTCTTCTAGGTTCAAGCGTTCGTTTCCAGTAACACTTTGAATTTTTCGGTTTCACTCTGTTTTCTGCTATATAGATAGATGTGTTTGAAACTCTAAATCAAACACGGTTTGTGCTAGCTCCTTGAAACTTGACAAAATGAAGTAGTTCTAAGTTCTATCTCTATGGTTTGTTTCCTCTTGAAGTACCCCATGCAGAAACTGGCGAAAAACACTTTCGTTTGAAAGGGGTTGCCATGCTTCCAAAAAACTACTAGTTTGCTGAAATCTCAGCAAACATTTTTTCACCAAATCTTGATGATACTTGGTGGTAATGATCAGTTCACTAATCCCACTTGGCTGCCCAACTTTCACTCTTCTAGGTTCAAGCGTTCGTTTCCAGTAACAGTTTGAATTTTTAGGTTTCACTCTGTTTTCTGCTATATAGATAGATGTGTTTAAACTCTAAATCAAACACGGTTTGTGCTAGCTCCTTGAAACTTGACAAAATGAAGTAGTTCTAAGTTCTATCTCTATGGTTTGTTTCCTCTTGAAGTACCCCATGCAGAGACTGGCGAAGAACACTTTCGTTTGAAAGGGGTTGCCAAGCTTCCAAAAAACTACTAGTTTGCTGAAATCTCAGCAAACAGTTTTTCACCAAAACTTGATGATACTTGGTGGTAATGATCAGTTCACTAATCCCACTTGGCTGCCCAACTGCCATTCTTCTAGGTTCAAGCATTCGTTTCCAGTAACAGTTTGAATTTTTAGGTTTCACTCTGTTTTCTGCTATATAGATAGATGTGTTTGAAACTCTAAATCAAACACGGTTTGTGCTAGCTCCGTGAAACTTGACAAAATGAAGTAATTCTAAGTTCTATCTCTATGGTTTGTTTCCTCTTGAAGTACCAAATGCAGAGACTGGCGAAGAACACTTTCGTTTGAAAGGGCTTGCCAAGCTTCCAAATAACTACTAGTTTGCTGAAATCTCAGCAACCATTTTTTCACCAAATCTTGATGATACTTGGTGGTAATGATCAGTTCACTAAGCCCACTTGGCTGCCCAATTTTCACTCTTCTAGGTTCAAGCGTTCGTTTAGAGTAACACTTTGAATTTTTAGGTTTCACTCTGTTTTCTCCAACATAGATAGCTGTGTTTGGAATTCTAAATCAAACACGGTTTGTGCTAGCTCCTTGAAACTTGACCAAATGAAGTAGTTCTAAGTTCTATCTCTATGGTTTGTTTCCTCTTGAAGTACCCCATGCAGAGACTGGCGAAAAACACTTTCGATGAAAGGGGTTGCCAAGCTTCCAAAAAACTACTAGTTTGCTGAAATCTCAGCAAACATTTTTTCACCAAATCTTGATGATTCTTGGTGGTAATGATCAGTTCAATAATCCCACTTGGCTGCCCAACTTTCACTCTTCTAGGTTCAAGCGTTCGTTTCCAGTAACACTTTGAATTTTTAGGTTTCACTCTGTTTTCTGCTATATAGATAGATGTGTTGAAACTCTAAATCAAACACGGTTTGTGCTAGCTCCTTGAAACTTGACCAAATGAAGTAGTTCTAAGTTCTATCTCTATGGTTTGTTTCCTCTTGAAGTACCCCATGCAGAGACTGGCGAAGAACACTTTCGTTTTAAAGGGGTTGCCAAGCTTCCAAAAAACTACTCGTTTGCTGAAATCTCAGCAAGCATTTTTTCACCAAATCTTGATGATACTGGTGGTAATGATCAGTTCACTTAATCCCACTTGGCTGCCCAACTTTCAATCTTCTAGGTTCAAGCGTTCGTTTCCAGTAACAGTTTGAATTTTTAGGTTTCACTCTGTTTTCTGCTATATAGATAGATGTGTTTGAAACTCTAAATCAAACACGGTTTGTGCTAGCTCCGTGAAACTTGACAAAATGAAGTAGTTCTAAGTTCTATCTCTATGGTTTGTTTCCTCTTGAAGTACCCCATGCAGAGACTGGCGAAGAACACTTTCGTTTGAAAGGGGTTGCCAAGCTTCCAAAAAACTACTCGTTTGCTGAAATCTCAGCAAACATGTTTTCACCAAATCTTGATGATACTTGGTGGTAATGATCAGTTCACTAAGCCCACTTGGCTGCCCAATTTTCACTCTTCTAGGTTCAAGCGTTCGTTTCCAGTAACACTTTGAATTTTTAGGTTTCACTCTGTTTTCTGCTATATAGATAGATGTG